>NC_133931.1:88760928-88925928 GCF_031877795.1 Strix aluco | reverse complement strand
TTTTTTCTTGTTTTAATTAGAACTATGGTTTTATCTTTGCTTTAGTTAGCAAATCACCGTGATGTCTAAATGTCCATTTCAGATAGTTTCTCTTCTTAAATTGCTTCCATTTTCCTCAGTTTATTGAATTTTCCTGTTTGCTAAAGGTCTTACTTTTATCCACTCAAATTTAAAGAAAGGGGAAGCTAAAATATTTTGTTGAAAATGAAACACTTCACAGATCCTGCTGAATTGATGCCCAATTAGTCAAAAGTAGTTAGCATAAAGAGGCACAATTAAAATCATTACCCATGTCAGCAGACAAATCAATATGGTACCTATATAATCAGTTAGTTCTTCTCAATCCATAAAATTAAACAGGGACAAAATGTCACTTACTTCACCTGAGAGATGCAGTGAATATTTAGAGCAAATAATTTTGAAATAGCCAGGGTGTCCAAGCAATTATTCTTCAAGACTGTCATGTGTGACATGGAGGTAAAATTACTTGGCATGACTTTTTCCTTCAGCTTTCTTCCTTTGTGTTGATCTCTGTCTGTGGGTTGAGTCCACCAGTGTCCATTTTTCTCTATAGTCTCTTCTAGCTTTGTAAACAGATCATAGGAATAATGCCTTTCATACATTAGCTTTCAAGAAATTTGAAAGCAAGATTGTTGTCACCTTTGGGTTTCCAGATACACATTTCCAGTCAATACAAGCAAAATGGAGGGTTTGTATCTCTCTGAACTGTAGGAAAAGGTATTTTCACGTGTACCAGAAATAATGCTTGAAAACTCTAGGGAAGTAACGGATATCCGGTGTCTTTCGTTCATATTATAATTACCTGCCCCTACAGCTGAATGCAGAGGAATTAGGAAGCAAAGTCATATCTTTTGGTTCCCTCCGATTCATCATGGCTGCTGGGCTAGATTAGGAGGAAAAGCAGTAAACCAATATAAAATTACTTGCAACTTTCCCTTTCTAGAGGATAGAAACTGTAGGTATAAAATAGAGTTCAGGATGAAAACATAATTTTTTAGTTCCGAATTCCAGTAACCAACATCTTAATCAGTATGACAGGGACTGAAGATCTGATCCACGTAACATTCATGTAATGCATAGAGTAGTTCCATGTCAGCTGAGGACCTGAGGTTCGCTGCTGCTATTCCTACTTGATGAGGGATGGTAGAGGGAGGCCAGGAAGAAACCTGTACAAGTGAGTTTCACAGTTTTCCTGTGATAAAGGGCACCTGCGTCTTTTTTCCTGTGCTCCACTCCACTCTCCACTCCGTGCTGATGCAGTCTCTGCCTACAGACACTGAAATCTGGGCTGCATATGTGGGAAACACAGCCCTTCTGGGCAGCTCACAGGAAACTTGGCTGGAGTGGAATATCTGTGGCAGGCGAGATCATTGAGAGGACTTCCAGCAATGTTACTAAACTCCAGCAGTAACTCAGAAGGAATCCCTGCAATTGGGCTGCACCAAAGGGGCTACTGGAAAGAGCAAATGCAGCAGGTCCCTCTGGTTCTTGGGAGTCACCATGAGGCAAGAGATGACCAATATGTTTAGAGTTAAGACCCATTCAGAATAGGAATTCCCAGCAGCAATGAGTTTCCTCTTCTGTTCTCTGTGCACTGCAATATGGCTGGCTGACTAGCTCTTGATTATTACCTGGTCACAGGGAGGTTATAAGATGGGTATAACCAGATGAAACATTTCCTTTAGTGAAATCTTTACTTTAAGTAGACCAGTCATAGTGTCGGTCTGCATGCTGGGTTTCTTGATTTATTGGTTTGAACATAAGTATGTGTTAACAGCTGTTAAACCACAAAATGTATGTGTAATACTGAGGTCTTACAACAGGTGTATCTACTATTGTCATAATGATAGGGGAAGGTATTTACAAGAATCCAAGTGATTTAGGAACGTATGCTCCATTGTCTTTAGCTTTCTTTGCTCAATCCTCATCTAAATGTTTTTGAAAATAATGTTCAGTTATGCTACAGGCAAAAAAAAGGGGATAGAAATAATAAATTAAAAAAGGGCCAACTAAATGCCAAAATATAAGCTAATATTAAAAAAAAATGAAGTGACAAGTTTTTAAAAGTCTTTCATAAAGAGTCTCAATAACTACTGCTTTGCAGGAGCCAATGTAGGCACTTAAGGTTACTAAGGAATTAGCTTAGGAATTACCTTTCATTTACTGAGAGAATGGATTAAAATTGCAAATTGCAAATGTTACTGTGTCAAATAGCCTATTTAATAATTTAGCTTCCTTGCTTCTCAGTGAAAAAGATGTTTTCTGAGAGGATAAAGGGTGATGAAAAGGTTTCATTATACAGAGCGGTCAGTATAGAGCAGATCAGTAGCTCTGAGAAAATAGGCAGGTATTTCATTATTTATCTACATTTAATTTCTGACAAGGCAAAATCATACACTTTCATCTCTGTTGTTCATCTTTTCCTGAAGGTTAAGCATATGACCTTCAAATCTTGAGACTGTGTGACAGAGGACAACTTAGATTTAACTATGACGGAAATTAACAAGTTTATATTTGCCATATTTCTAACAGGACAAATTGCTCAAAGTGGCTTGTGCAATTTCTGCCCTAATTTTTGAATCTTACTGAAAAGCATTTATCCCACCAAATCAAATTAATAAGTTTTTCTTGAACTTTACTTTCTACCTTGTGGGCTGGAATAACACCACATTCATATAAAGAAATTGCCTATCTTTACATTGGCACTGGGTAGATTTTTTACCAGGATTACTCTTTGGAGCAAGTAGAAATCCACATCAGGGGCCTCAGAGGAAAAGTAACTATTAACGACGTAGTTGACATGCTGTGTAACAACAGCGGTGTCTTTCAGTGGGGACATTTCAGAAAGCTCTAGGCTACCTCACCCCTCCTGCATATTAAGCATATATACATGAAGACCTAGTGCAGAGAAAGTAGTGCTCTTTAAATTTATACCCTGCCTTTCTCCATGTTAATTTTCCCTGCATATTTCTGTATGCAGAGTCAAATCTTACTTCTTTGCTATGTAGTCCCACAGCAGGCTTGTGTCAGCTTCAACTTCAGTTAAATGACTGATATTGAAGACAATTACCCTGATGGAAGGAGATAGATGTAATCTGAACCTAAGATAGAAATATCATTAATGAGAATGAAATTGCTGCCTTGAAAATACTTGTCATGTATATTTTCTGTATGTATGTAAATATTGCCTCCACTCAGCCAGTGAATTGTGATGATTTAAGATCTTGAAGAAGAGGATATTGGGGGGATGGAGGATGGACACTGGAGCATGAAAGGGAAAGAAGAGAAAACAGATCCTGATTAAAAATAAGCATCTTATTCTGGAGAGGTTTTGAATATCCCTGCAGACTCCTGTTTCTTTATTTCACTTGTCTTGAAGTCATGTAATTTATTGGTTGTGTAAGCATTGTTTAGAAACAAATCACAGCATGAGAACAAACCCCAGACACCAATCTGTCCAGGATTTGCACTATGAAGAGTGTTGATATATGTGTACATGCATACATACATATATATATAATGAACTGCTTAGCTTAGCTTAGCTTTTGTTTCGGTTTGACTTTAGCATTTCCTTGTATATCAGTAAGAATGCAGTAACGTGAAGAGAGATTTTCAGAGGACGAAAGCACCACAAATTCTTACTGACTTTCAATGGGAGCTGTCTGTCTTACCCTTCTCAATGACTAAAATTCCTTCTGCAATGTATACAGCTGTGTAATCTAGTCAGTGTGTTCCCCATATTGGCTACCTGGAGTATTATAATTCCAAGACATTGCAGTAATGCAGTAAGAAAGGTGGGGTTTTTGTGGTTCTTTTTAATTTGTCAAAAGATTTGTAAGTCTGATGCTGATTTAGAATATGTATAATTTCTCATGGGTACAAAGCTTTTTGCCATGGATAGCACAACAAATGATTCTTCACTATCTTGTCTCACTTCACCCTCAGAGGCTCCTAAAGGCTTCTGGCTGTTCCATACACATCTTCAGCTGAAATTCCCTCTGGAATGAAAAATACCCACCTTGCTGTTTGAGTTGTGAATGCACTGTGTGACAAGAAAAAAAAACACCACATGATGAACATTTAAAGGGAAGATTAGTTCTTCATTAAATTTGTTTCCAAGATAAAAAACAATGGGATGTCAATCCCCTGCTGAAGTCTTCAGGCACTACCACAAAACCAAAAATGCTTTAATAAAACAAAAGTTGCTGAGACGAGAAGGTGAAATTTACTGACATGCAATATATTAGATTTAGAGAACATGATCTGACAGATCTTCTTCTACTTCTTTACTACTCTTTAAAGTCAATGAATAAGAAGTGTTTTTGTAGGGGTAACTATTTTAACTAGATTTGTATCAAGGAGCCATCATAAGGAAATTAGTGATAGATTCATAATTATTTCAGATACCCAAGAGGTTTGTTCTTTTTGTTCCCTAATGTATTTTAAAATTACAATATTTTGTGTTCTTAAATTGGCACTATACTGTAATAGTCACACTCGTGCTTCTTTCTTATCACTGGAAAAATTGACTACTTAGGCACTGGGCGATGAGTTCTTTGAGTTTGTACTATAGCCTTACAATAGCTCGAACAGTTTATTTCCACTTCCACTAGGTGGAGCATTGTTATCACAGCAGAATTTTTTAAAGTTAAAAAGAGGCTTTTGAAGTAAAGGAAGAGAAAAAAGATTGAGCTGGAGAATTTGGATACAGATCTAGATAAGGTTTTGTGAAGTGTGTGAAGGGTAAGTATGCAAAATTCTGTATTCCAGCTTGATTGGTCTGCCTCCTTATCTTGTGAATTCTGTCTCCCTAGTCCATCATTATCCTTTCAGGCTTTGACTGAAAAAGTGAATATTTTAAGGTAAAAGACATGGGGTTCTGAGGCTTTTTAGCATTTCTAGGAAAAAGAAATCAAGATGGCTGCTATGGTGCAGATTTCTGTGTCTACAGGATGGGTTGGCAAGAATTGAAATTAGAATGTTTTAGGAGATTATATTTAATGACTTGCTCTGTAAGAAACATCATGAATTACATGCCATTTTGGTTCTAACAGCCACCAAATGGAGTAAAATTCAAAGCTACAAATTCACTGCTAACAGGTGCCTTTTTTGAAATGGGGTAGGATGCAAGTGAAACTGAGGAAAGAGTAAGAGTAGCTTATAGAAGAGCATCCTGGCTAAGGCTTCTCAGTTAGTCTAAGCTCTGGGAATTCAGACCCTTAACAGTTCACTGTTAACTGACTGTACTCAGAAGCACAAAAGTGCTAAGACAATTGCAACAAACACGTGATAAAGCACTGATGATATATTCAGTTATAGCAAGAACTATGTATGGATATTCATGACTATCACTGTTGACACATGTCCTCTTGTGTATTTAACACTACTCTTAGCTGAAATCAGCTGAATATGAGTGGTGGATCAGCTGTTGCTGCTGTCAGTGATGGAACATCATATCCCCAAGAAAGTTTTATGAGGCTTGTACCTTTTCTTGTTGCTTTTTCTTAATTGGTTGCTTTTTTCTTGATAGTTAGCCAAGTATACAGGTTAAAACACTTTGCAGATGTAACTATCTAGTGCATTGAACCTAACACTTTGTCCCACAGGAAGGTACAAATGAGTCTGCAGTGCTGTAGTTGGATCACTGCAGAATTTCCAAAGGGATGAACCTGGCCACACAGGGACTTTTAGTTTCCAGTAATTTCAATCAGAAATGGCACCTGCAGCAGAAGAGCAGTCAAGAGCAGCTGTTTTGTTTTGTGTTGTGCTGTTACATAAGCCATTCTGCATGCAGCAGCTGGTGACAGGTAGGCTGTTACAGCTGAAGCAGGCGTGTCTGCTCAGCAAAGTAGACAAGTTTCTGCTTGCTAATACTATGCATATGTATGCACACATCTACACTGCATTAAGAAATTTGTGTGTAAATATATGCAAATTAGCTTACAGCTAGTTAGTTCAGGTATCAATGGCAGTATGGACCTCAGCCTTGGCTAGCTGTCCAAGAACGAATGCACTGTGTTACTAAGATGTATCTGAAAGCCTCAGCTGATAGAGCACTTAAGGCTTTCCTCCTTTGACCTTGTGGCTTTCTGACTTCAACTGAAGGCATGTTTTACTCTAATGTCCATTAGAGAATTCTTTGTCATGTTCATAATATCCTGGATGTTTGATGTAGAGTCCAGTGTTAAAACTAAGTGAGTATCCTTTTGTAACTAGATGTGTAAGCATCTTCTTAGGGTAAAAAATTAATAACGAAATGGTAAAGTGAACATTGACAGACTGAGGTGTAATAATTTGTAAACTCAAGCAATATATTAATTACATTTCTCCTTCACGTTCTTGTGCCAGTGGAAAAGAAAAATATGTTTAACAACTTGAGTACTGCTTCAAATACGTCTTAGAACAGGCAAGTTACACCTGTATTACGACTCTATGCACAACACAGGTCCACTCTGAGGGGTGACTTACTAGATTGCCAGTACTTTAAATATAACTTCTTTAAAAACAGCTGTGTCTGGTCATCAGACAATTGACAAAATGGTAGATACCAGCCAAACTTCTTTGATTTGGCTCAATATGCTTTTCTGGGATATTCTTTTCTACAATTCACCTTGACAGCCCAGCATAATGGAGGACTATTGAAAAGAAGAGAAAAATTTTCAAATGGTTTCTTCAGTTATGGCTTTGTAACTCACCTAAATTGTCCTAAATTGCAGGAAAATACATATTGTATATTGTGTAAGTAGTAGCTGAAAAAAGTGAACTAGGTATAGATTGAATTCAAAATTAATGTTTTGCCAGATGAGAGAAGCCCAGTGTGAAGAAGCTTTTCTGCAGCTATATACATAATAAAAAGGTTGAGAATACACATCAGTCCAGAAGTTTGTTTGGTCCCCCTGGCTTTCAAATCAATCATGTTATTAAATCAATAATATAAATCTACTTTGTGTGAAATCTAATGAATAACACGTAGTAGGTTAAAGAAAACACTCCAGTTTCTGTAGCAAGTTGGGTTCCTGTTTGCATAGTGTTTTGCTCATTATCTAATGATAATTGAGAGCCATTTTGTTTAATGACTTGGAATACAATTAAATCAATAAAATGTTTATGGACATTGTTAAAAGAGTGAAGTACCTTCCACCTATTGAAATATAACTGACAATTTAAAAGTTAAGTGTGAAAGACTGTAACAAAATGCACTGCCATTTATTTTGTCTGTGCCATTTCTAAATGTGTCTTAGAATGTATGAAGTCTGTGTGATCTATCTGTTAGCAGGACAAAGGGAAAGACAAACCATATGTTAATTTATATCATAAAGACACCATATAAGAAACGGCATCAATATATAGTCTAAAGAGGTTAAGTCAAACCCACTTCTCATACACAATGACTGACCAAGTACAAATTTAACTATGAGGTTGAAAAATTGAGTCAGGCTGCTAAAAAGGGTTAGGTGTTATAGTTTAGGGGGACCATAACAGTCTTTCTTGGCTTTACAATATATGGCTTTACAATATAAGGCTGTTTCAGGCAGTACTGAGTGTTGTCTATGGGACAAGCACTAGAAGTGGTGGGGTTTTTTTACTGTCCTGGCCTCTAAGAGTGCCCTGATTCATTCCAGCTCCATGCTGGGAGGAAAAATTCACTTGTATGTCCATCTTCTCTCAAAGAGACGTGAAAGTGAAAAACAAGAAGGGAAATATGTTGCTCCAGTAGATCCTCTCCTGGGTATGACAAGAACATCAGTATTTCAGGATATCCCAGAATGTGGGCACTGAGTCATCACTGCCATTTTCACTTTTTATTCACCCATCATTTACATAGATTTATTTGTAGCTTGTATTTTCCTTTCTAGAAAATAAGATATTTAATCAAAGCCTTTTTTATTTTTTAAATTCTGGGCATTTAATTTCAGAATTTTCATTCTCAAGTCCTTCACTTTTCTGTTTTCTCCTTTACCTTAATCTTTATCAGGACCATTTTCAGCTTTGAAGAGACAACTGTTTCAAAGAGCAGAGAACAGCTTATTTACCTCTGTGCCACTGGTCAGGGGTCCCATTTTTCTGGCATGTAAAGGAAATGGTTGACAAGGAAGCAGAAGTTCTTCCTCCAGGTGCTTTTGAGGCTAGGTGATGATGGTCAGAGAATGGTCAGAGATGGTCAGAGAAGAGTCTTTCCATCTTTATGCCTAAAACATGGGAGCATCTTGTGTGTCTTTTCTTTACCTTTTCTTCTTCTGGGAAAAAGAAAAGCTTTTCCTACTCTTCTCTTGATGTCTACTAAAGCACAGAGGGTCCCATTCAGTGACATACAGGCAGCACCAATGGTGAAGGTAACATTTTTTTTTTTTTTTTTCCATGGAGTCAGAAACACAAAACTTGAGCATCACTCCACTTGCCTGTGGTTGTAAGTCAGTAGAGGGCAGCAGTACACATGCCCACTAACCAGTTATTACACTATAATGTACATTTTATTGATGTCTTAAAATGGATAGCTTGCTATATTTATGGTAACATTTATTACAGGACATAGAGTTCATCACGCTGGAACAAACCATTTAGTTCATCTTGTCCAGTAAGCAGTTGACAGTGGCAGTGAATAACTGATGTCTCAGAGCAAGCATAAAAATAAACAAGATGCACTCAGCCAATTGTGCAGTGCCAAACCTCTGCAGGCGATTAGCTAACACCCTCAAGCATGAAATCTGATTACCTTATTATCATCTTAGCTTGCATAGGCATGGATTCTTAGCAATGCTATTAGTTATCCACTCCTCTTTAGAAGGTAACTATAGTGTTTGCCTCAGTGAGTTCCTGTGGCAATTATTTTCACAAATAAATTATGCAAACTTTTTTCCTTTTAATCAGTCTCGTTAGCTGAATTTCAACAGCACAAACATATGTTTATATCAAAAGTATAATAGCTGATACTTTAATAGATACTTAAATACATTTTTAGACTGAAAGTTTAGTCAAACCTTGATTAAAAGTTATAACATGATGAGTTTTTCTTAGTAATCATGATCTTAAGAATAACAAAATGTCAGGGTTCTTTTTTAAAAGAGAGAAAAAGAGCTTTTTTCTATGTCTACAAGGACCAAAACTCATGCTACTTTTAAAATGAATCCTGAGATTCTCATATCACATGGAAGTGAGAGCTGGGGATTTAAGATAATGATGAAACAAGGCGAGACTTGCAAAATTCTGCAAGTTGATAACAGTGGGTTTATAATAGCTACATAAAAGGGAGCCCATCCTAAGCTACAATGCCCTTGACAAACTTAAATACATTTAGTTGTCCTAAGCAGGCTTGATCGATTAACCACTGACAGTCCTACCAAAGCAAATATGACAAAAACTGAACAAGACTTGCAATCTGAACAGCTATAGTCTCTTGACTTCAATTCCTTCCCTCCTCCCCTTTGCAAGCAAGCTGGGAGAAAAGATATGCCTTGAAGAACAGCTTATAAGAAACTGAGACTTCTGTGTAATCAAACTTCTTATATTACTGTTGAAGAAATTTGCATATTAGGACTTTAAAGAACAGGATTGATTGTCTGCTCCCTGTCTAGTTTGTCAGAGTATGACTATGACTTACCACCTTCCATTCCAAATTCCCCATGGTCTGATATGAGTTTGGAATCACTCATGTTTAATGTGGTGGCTTGACCTAGGGTGCCCGACAGATGCCTACCAAAGCTGCTCTATCACTCCTCCTCCTCAACTGGACAGGGGAGAGAAAATATAATGAAAGGCTCTTGGATCGATATGAGGACAGGGAGCAATCACTCACCAATTACTGTCACGGGCAAGACAGACTCGACTTGGGGAAATTAGTTTAATTTTTTACCAACTGAACCAGAGTAGGATAATGAGAAAATAAAACCAAACCTTCCCCCTACCCCTCTCATCTTCCTGAATTTAACTTTACTCACAAATTCTCTACTTCCTCCCTCTGTGCAGGGGGACCGGGAATGGGGGTTGTGGTCAGTTCATCACATGTTGTTTATGCTGCTCCTTCCTCCTCAGGGAAAGGACTCCTCACAGTCTGCTCCAACATGGGGTTCCTCCCATGGAGACAGTTCTCCATGAACTTCTCCAATGTGGGTCCTTCCCACCGGCTGCATCTCTTCATGAACTGCTCCAGCCTGGATCATTTCCACAGGGTGCAGTCCTTCAGGAACAGACCGCTCCAGCGTGGGTTCCCCAAAGGGTCACAAGTCCTGCCAGAGAACCTGCTCCAGCATGGGCTCCTCTCTCCATGGCATCCCAGGTCCTGCCAGGAGCCTGCTCCAGTGTGGGCTTCCCATGAGGTCACAGCCTCCTTCAGGCATCCACCTGCTCCAACATGGAGTCCTTCCAATGGTCTGATGAAACCATAGTTAATGTCTCAACCATCTGATAAAGAACTCTGGCAAAGGGAATGGTTTTTGTGGAAATGCCGGAGCTGTGCAGGTAATAGCAAGGAGGCGCAGCAAGAGGAGGGGGTCCTCTTAGTGTCTGCAGAGTTGTTTCTCTCACATATTCTCACTCCTCTCTTTGGCTGCAGTTCCGCTGTTTTCTTTTTCCCTTTCTTGACTATGGTGCTACTACTTGACAGAGGTGCTACCACTGTCACTGATTGGCTTGGCCTTGGTCAGTGGTGGGTCCATTTTGGAGCTGGCTGGCATTGGCTCTATCAGACATAGAGGAATATTCTAGCAGCTTCTCACAGAAGCCACCCCTGTATCCCCTCCTCCTACCAAAGCCTTGACATGGAAACCTGATAAAGTTATTTACTCTTTTCACAGGTCTCCATATGCTTTATCTTCTCCTTTAAATGCCTTTACTGTAGACTTCACTGTACTGTGTAAATCTGGCATCATTTTCTGTTGTAAAGAAGGAAGGAAGTGTCAGATGTCAGATTGCATATAATGTCATAAAAGGTCCATGCAGAAAAGACAACAGTGAGTTAAGCATCTGGTTATAAAAATCTGGCTTTTCATTTTTTATTTCTTTTTGTTTTCCTTTTGGTTTTCCATGGATGCACTGCTAAGACAGTTCAGAAGGTAGGTATGAGTATGAAATAGGAAGGTCGATTCGAATTGCACAGGGAGAGAGAGCATGAGCATGCTGAAATGAAATCTTCCCCTCTTTGTACCTGTACTTCACAGCAAAAAGAGAAGCTAATGAAAACAGTGTTTTCATTGTCCCAGAAATAGTGGAGATACTCCCAGATGACAAGCTGATCCACATTAAAGAAAAGGGGAAAATGAAAAGTACACATCCCTGTTTTACCTCCTATACATCTCTGCTTTCAGCAGCACAAATATCAGAAGAGCAGACACAGTCTTGCTGCTTATTCTTCTGGTTACTGCTCCCAGGACCATATGTACTTCACATTAAACAGTTGTGGATTAAACACAAAAGCAGTCCTGGGTGCTGGAGACTGCTAGTCTTTCACCTGTGTGTGCTAGGCTCTGGGATACAGAGTCACATGCTCATTTTCTCACTTTGCCACAGTAATACTGTGTTGTCTTCTGCATATTCAGCTATTTGGATCAGAGTATCTATTTTTTTGTAGTTCTGAGAACACACATTACTGGAAAAACATAGCTTTCTAATGTCCACAAGGTAACTCCACACTGCTCTCTGTCATTATTTGCTATATGTATATTGTCTGATTTGGTCCCTTTACAGTCTGACAGGTAGTGTTATATCTGCTGTCACAGTAAAGTTCCATGCCAGCATGAAGTCTCAGTTTCTACAGTTTTGTCAGCTACATACATAAAACTTTGTCCTTTCGTTTTCGCCATTCTGCCTCATATTATAAAGTTAACTTCTATAGCCTTTCTCTGGAATGGTTTTGATTCTTTGGACAAGGGGGTAGGGAGGGGTGTTGGATTGGGTTTGGTTTTGGTTTGGTTTTTTGGGGTAGTCTTTCCAGCAACATTCCAGAAATTGGGGCTCCAGATACCATTAGGATCTTTCTCATTAAATTTCAAGCCAGATGCTGCTAGCTGGAAGCATATTTCAGGACCTTGGATTTACACATAGGTCATATTTTTGCTAGTCTGGCCACTGCTGGTTTCATTCTGGACAAAATAATGGGTAAAATGACCAGACTTATGATATTTCCAGCAGTAAGATCATTTCTCTGTGTCATTTGCTACTGCACTTCACTGCCTGCTGAATCACAACCAGGGTGCTGTCTGGTTCACTGGAAACCTGCCTGTCTCAAACTCTGGTTGCTATGGAGTTACTTGCTGCCTTTCAGTCTGGAGGTGTCTGACTCCCTTTGCCACTTCTACCTGTGGCATTTGATTCTCGTGTGCCTTTGCTCTCAGCATTGTGACCCAGAGCCCTGTGTTCCAGCTCCTTGGTACTGCTCCTTTCCAGCTTATGGATCCATTCCATTTCACTTGTTAGTGTAATGGCTTTATTAAGCAGCACTCAACTGCTTTAGGCTGCAGAACAGCTGTTACAAGGGGACCCTGTTTGAAAGAGATGTGTGTTCCTCAGGAGATGAGGCCATGCATTTCTAAACAAGTAAGGATTTATATAGAAACCGAAGTTTGCTTAAAAAATACTTGGATTTTTTCTCTTTTTTTTTCTTTTAATGATTGGTCTTCAGATGGAACAAACAGAGATAGGAAGGACACAGCACACAATACAGAAAAGTAAGTGGGAACAAAGGGAGTGATTTGAGAAGAAAACTGAAAGCTTAGTTTTTAAGTCCTGTGGCTTTGGTAATTGTCTTCAAGAATGTAAATGCATTTGATTTCTTCTGAGGGAAGGAGATTTCTTTTTAATAAAATTTACACCATGAAAAAAATCCTTTTTTTTGGTAAATAATGACTTTTCAATACTTCAATTTATGCCTTGCATACCAGATAGTCTCATCGTTCCATTATATTTCATACTTGTGCTGAATGGTTTTCATTTGCTAGCTTGCTACTGTAAATGGAATTCATTAATCTGAGGCAAAAGTAATTATAACAAAGAACATAAAATATCAGATTATTAAGATGATATCTTCTCTGTCGAGATGTGTTACTTCAATCCATTCATCATCTCATAGAAACACTAAGTTACTTTAGAAGGAATGTGTCCTGAATTTAAATCCGAGTACATATATAAGAGTATGTCTTATACTTAAGAAAAAGAAGCACTCAAGAATGATATCTGCAATATGCCTGATGTATTAAAAGCTGATTGTTAAATGTCCAGATATTTCACTTCTGTTTTAAAACATGATTCTCACATTGAATCAAACTTCACAAAAGTGAATTTCCTCCCTGTCCAGAGAGACAAAATGAAGCAGGAATGATGTGAGGATATTCAATAGGTTGTGGTAGCAACGGTTTTCAGTGTGGGGAATGACCAGTATTGCAACCCCTACCTACCAGTGAATGAGAGAGGATCTCCTCCACTGTCCAGGAGTGCCCAGGGACTGACAAAGGTCTTTGAATTGCCTCAAAGCTGGGTAGTAGAGCCCACTTCATTTTCCCTTCCTTTCCTGAGTGTCATGGAAGTAATCTTTTCAACCTCCCTGCTCTTGTCACAGCCAAAGCAAGGCAAAAGAACTCAGTAATACAGAGAGCCAGCTTTGTATCCCCAGGACCTTTAAACTCACTATGCTCAGAAGGAGGCGGATGGCTTCGCTGGGACACAACTCATGGGGATACTGGGGCCCACAGTCACTGGGGCACAGCAATCAGCACATGCTGTGGGTCCCTGTTTGCTGTGTTAGAGACAAGTGTGTGCGTGTGTCTGTACACCATACTGCAAGATAGCAATTGTTCACTTCATTATAAATTCTTTCCATCACTGGAGTCTCTCTTCATGACAAACACCACAGCTGAAAAAATCACATACAATATAAGCTTCTGTAACCTTCTCTTTCCTCTGATTTATTTGGATCCTGAATAAATTGCATATACAAGCATTGCACAAGACTTCTTCCTGTACTCAACAGAATGTCAGTGTTTTGCTGATTAAGGATACCAATTAAACTTGGACACCAGAGTGAAAAGAGTAGGCGTATTTTACTAGTGATAACTAAACAATGTAACAGACTAATACAGAAAACATGCGGTAAGAAAAGGCAGAATAATGCACCTAAAGCAACAAACAGGAAAATACAGGGTAATGCATCAAATACATGAGAGAGAGAATAGTGATTAAGAAAGACACATCACCACTTGCATACGTTACCATCATCCAGATCCGCAGTCGCTGGGGAGCCCCGGTTACAGCGAGGATTTGGAGAGCCTGTCCCTGCAACTGGGAAATCCTACGCGGTGCGTCCACCCATAGGTGAGGCATCCAAAGTCGCTGCAAGTGGGTCCAGCCTTATATACCCAAAAATCAGCAAGCCAGAATAACTGGCACATTTGTTTTGAGCGGAAAATTTCTGTTTTCATTCTCCTGTTGGATTCCACCCAAAGCCTGGCCAGGGCTTGAGGGGGGAGATCAAGGGAGTTTCTAACAAGGCCAAATACGTGGGTTGTCAGCCTTGAACAAGGCTAAACAAGGGAAGTTGGATACATTCTCTCAGCATTTCGTCCTCACTACTGATTATATTCTGTCTAAGCTGCATCTTTCACTAGTGAGCTTACATACTTTGTTAATGACTACATACTAAGTTAGCAGCTTCGGCTTAGGGCCTGTTGTTCAGGCTTCAGTACTTCAACGCTTTAGCACTTTTTACACCAGCATAAGTGGGTTGTTATAACTTAGTACAATACCTACTAGCACAATGGTTATCAGTTATAAAATACACAGGATTCATCTATAGGTCAACTCTGGCTTGGGCCTGTTGTCCAAGCCTTAGCACTTCAGTCAGTAATTGCACGGACTTTCTCACTGCAGGGGTCAACTTCATGCTTATTGCACATATCCCATAAAATCTGATGAAAAAAACACAAAAGTTGATGCTATTCAGAGTTTTAGATGTAAAAAATAAAAGTCTCACAAACATGCAGCTTGTGAGAGATATATTTACTACCTTTGTATGAATGCGTAGTTCAGTATTTTTACATATCTGTACATATTCAAGCGTATTTTAAAATTCAGATGTATGCTCTTGAAATGATTAGCCTTGAAATTGTTGCTAAATCTAACAATGCCAAGAGAATGTCTTCAGAAACACTTGACTGATATTATTTTGCTGAAAAATCATGCTCCTTCTAGAAGTGAGGCCTTTTTTTTACAATTGAAGTGACTGCAGGAAATAGTGTTCTGCCCTGCCACTTGGCTGGGACTAATCTAACATTATAATCCACTTGGAATTAAAACCATTTGTAAAAACATGTATTTCTATGGAGCAAGCTGAGAAAGTCATGATATGAAGATAAAAGTACATCACTTATAAGTACATACTTAAAGGAATACGAAGTGCAATACTGGCAGAGACTCTCATTTGTCAGAATTTGCTAGTTCAGAAAGGGATGTGAAAGACTATAGGAAGTAACGTTATCCTTCCAGGAATATTGACTATCCAAAGAAAAAATCATCATCTTGTTCAGAAATCATGAGTTTAAAAAAAACTTGTAAAAATCTAAGGGTTCTTTACTTCAACTTTTACTTAATAAGATGAAAACACTATTTGTATTTGATATTATTGCTGAAATTCTAAATCCGCATGACATATCAAAGAGAAAAGCAAGCATCATTATTCTATCTTTAAAATAGCAAGAATAAACTGTGTGGGGCAGATTAAATCATCCAAACCCAAGGCATTTTATTTTTTTCTTATTGAAATTCATGTGCTATTACAAATTCTCAGTGATACACTACAGAATTAAGGGATTGCTTCACTACCAAAAAAAAAAAAAAACAACACCCAAACAACAAAAAAAAAGAAAGTGGCTATATTTACATTTTTTTAAAGGGATTCACTTTGTGGAGTCTCTTAATTTTGTCTCTGTATTGAAGGTAGAACCAGAATGAAGTTAGCGTGAAGTCTTTTCATCTGTAGGCAATAGTCTGTTCCATTTTCTGCCCGTGATTGTCAAGTATAAATAGAAAAATATCAACAGGTTCCAGTGATATTTCAGCCAGGTGAAAATCAGAGCATAGTCCCTTTGGAAGTCCTGAGATTGTGACTTTTGTGTCAACCCAAATCAACTACTCAAACTTTTTTATAGGACAAGCTCTTCTGAGAATTGAAAAAGTTTATGATTTAGAAATTACAAATTTCCTTGTTTTCCTCATTTGGTGTTCAGCTTAATATTCCTGTGTTGCCACATACTTCGTGCTTTCCTCCTCCTTTTCTTGTGGTATATGACATGGCTTTATCAGACAAGACATTTATTAATGTCGTAAACTGTCCAGGAATGTCTGGGGCCATAGGAAATCCAAACAGCAATGTATCCATAGCACCATGGCATCACTAGTACATAGAGCTACACATTGAACAACTCGTAAGAAAATTATACGTGAGATGGATGGCTTAAAATATTTTGTTTAAATTAAAATCTATTAATCTAGAACAAATTATTTACTCACTTTCAATCACAAAAAAATGAAAAATTCCAACGAATTTCCACAGAGAAATTTCAATTTAGAATAGTCTTCATTTACTATTCCTTACCTAAGTGTAATTTCTTTGTCAGATCATAGGTGTCATAGTACCTAGTTATAAAAATAAAATAAAATTGAAAATTAGGATTGAAACTGGGGTGCTAGATTTTTATGGAACCTATTGAAGAGGGGATAGAACCCATGTCCATCTCTGGCATCAGTTTCTGCTCTGTGCTGGGTGTCAGTAGAATTATACTGGTATTCGTGGGTGAAAGGGAGGCAAGTGTCAAGCTGAAGGGACTTTAGGGACAGTAGAGCACAGTGCATCAGAAACTGTGGTCTATAATCATGCTATGCACTAGCCACATCCAAGGCCAAGGCTCTTTTATTTACTTCTGTCTATAAACACTAACTGTAATAAATCTCTACAGGATTTTCTGGGGACAATGTCTGTCCCAATTTGCTTAGCAAAAGGATGGTTGTTAATTTTGCTGAAGAATACTTTTAACTTCAGTCTAGAACAAAACTGATGAAACTAGAACAAAAACAGTATCTAAGCTGACTACTAAAGCTTGACTCACTGTTACATGTAATGTAAAGCCATACTGTGTTACTGAAATACATCTTTAAAATTTGCAATTCAGTATGTTTTTTCTAGTCTTTCTGCCAAACATACATGTCTTAGGGGAAAAAAAAAACCCTAAAAGAAAGGAAACATTTTGGCTGAGGAACCTTCATTTGTTACTGTGATTATTTTGAGAACAAAGAGTTGGGTATTTTTAAATTTTTAGCTGAAGAGTCTGGAAAAACTTAAATTTCCCATTTGGTATTTTTCTTATAATTTTGGGGTGATAATTTGTCACATGACTCATCTGTTGGCAGGGCCCCAGGAGTCAGTATCCTCGATGACTTAAATAGTGTAAAAATGTTTCCACTTCCACAAACCAGAGAGAAAGAATACCCTTTGAGTGCTTTACATAACGAATGACATGTAAATTTATTCAGAAAAATCATTTCTGGAATTTTAAATTTATGAAATTAACACCTTATTTTACCCTCCCACACAAATCCCCAGCAAAGATATTGAAAAGAAAACTGGAAACATAGATGACTATACTTAAATGGGCTGACCACAACTTAGGTGACTATCTCTATATTTAATAAATTTTAAGGAAGTTTTTAGTCTGTTGAGGTTGGTCAAAGACACCCCTGTGTGGGGTGCAGGTGCCCAGGTGCGGGCAGCAGTGAGGGCTCTGCCGGGTGGGCCCCTGCGGGGAGCGGCCGGGGCTGCCCCGCACCGGACACAGCCGGTTCCAGGCGGCTCCAACGGCCCCAGCGCAGGGCACAGCTGAGCCCCTCAGCCCCGGGCGGGCGCCTCGGGGAAAGCCTGGGTAAGGAAGGGCAAAGCGCTGCCCGGCAGCCAGGGCTGAGGGAAACAGGGGGAGAAACAGCCCTGCGAGCCCCGAGGGGAGAGCGGCAGGAGGGCAGGAGGGGCTCCAGGCAGAGCCCCGGCAGAGAGGCCCCTGCGGCCCCGGCAGAGACCCCGCTGGGGCGGGTGTTTCCCTGCAGCCCCTGGAGAGGCCCCGGGCTGGAGCAGGGAGAAGCGTGAGGAGGAAGGAGCCTGTGACTGTCTGGCAGCCAGTCAAGCTTAACCCACCACACCAGGAACCAGGGATTTTTAAAAGCACCCAAGAATGCTTCCTGCTCTTCCGTTTGAAGGTGTTGTTGGGCTTTGTCTACATCCTATGCTAACTCCCACTTTACAACAACTAGATTTCCACTGAAAAGAAGTAGTGCATTCAGGGCATGCAGGAGCTGTAATGCAGTTTAAAAGGATGCTGATCTGAATGACCAGATGTCTTCACCCTTGGGGCAAACAAGCATTGAAAAGTAAGGCCAGATACAATCTCAAGTTGCTAAGCACTCTGATTTCTATCATCTGACAAAGTATTTTAACACACTCCCTATCCTAGATTGGTTCTAGAGTACTTGACTTCAAGTCCAAAGACCATAAAAACTGATGACAGTGGATAATACCATAATCATAAGGAGCACTGTTATATGGAGTTTAGTTTTGATGGAAAAATACTAATGTATATAATAAAAAAATGCTTCATAGTAGATAAAACTACCACGTATTTAATAATCATTTAATAAAACCAGGTAAACAATAAAAGTTACAATCAATTCTCTTCATTCTTCTGTAAATATTCAAGAAGACCATTATTTTTAAGCATAATTTTGTTATTATCACCACACCATTGACAAGTAACTACTGTGCTCAAAGCAACAAGGAGCATTTGCAATGAAATGCTGACAGGCATCTTAATTATAAATCTCTGAAGATCTGGTTCATATTAATAATGGAAATTAAAAGGCTAATACTGGACTTTACAGTCTGTTATCCTGCGTCCTAAGCATTTACAGTTTGACACAGATCAAATCAGTATTCCAGAGGAGATTATCTTTATTTTCGTTCAGAAAGTAATGGCCTATTTACTTAGTATATGTATATTAGAGGTATTACTGTTTCAGTAAAACACTGGAAATTGTCTCTCTGCTAAAGCATCCCTGAAACTACTGACTCACACCTGGGATATTACTCAGTGTCGATGGGTCATACAGATCACACTGGGATTCCAGCAAAGGGTTTACATGTTGCCTATGGGTAGTTGTGTATCATTGGATTTTCTTATTCTAATTAATATTGGATATGGCTACTCTGAGGGCAGGCATTGCCCTGCAGTATGCTCCACATCCTTCTGGTCCCTTCCTTAGTCAGGTCAGGTACTTGGCCAGACAATGCATCGCAGTGGAGAGTTCCTCCCACCCCTAATCTTGTCCCAGCCACCAGGATGGACTCCCAGTTCCCACAGTTACAGGAACAGTTATTCATAAAATGGTACAATTATGATAACAGATTTCAAAATAGGAACATTTTTGTATAAATAACAGCTTTCACCAAGTAGTCAGTCACCTAGATATACCTAGGAAATAGCCTAATCCAGCATTCTTGTACTTAATTTTTAACAAAAAATATTATGATACCTTGTTTCATCACTCAAGAAAGACTGACAGGAAGGATTTGGTATACATGGAGCTTGTGTCAGATTCAGATTCACACCCTCAATATGTATATTGCACCATGCAAGATCAGAGGTACAAGCCAGTGTGGTGGTTTAGCCCCTGCCGGGGTCTGAGACCATGCGGCCGCTGCCCCTCCCCCACAAAGGGAGTGAAGTACAAAGCCCCAAGACTGAAATAAGGAAAGGTTTAATACAATAATGCAATAGCAACACAACAAACCACAACAATAACAATAACAGTAATAGTGATAGCAATGAACAGAGCAAAATAGCTACCAAATACAGCAGTGAGAGGAGCAGATGTACAAAACCACGAGTGCACCGCGCTCCCGCGCCAGGAAAATGTGACCTGCCAGGATGTGACGACCGCATGGTATCTGAATAACCCGGCTAGAGCTCCCCCCCACTGCTGGGGAAACTTAACCCTATCCTGGTTAAACCAGGACAGCCAGTCATGCAGATTTAGCAATGGAAATGGCCTGCATGACTACAGGTGCACACTGAAATGGAGATCTGCTGGAGACTAAGATATCTTCATGTGGAAACACTACATCTCTGTAGGGAGCTCAGACCCTCTTCAGATAAAATGGTGTTAGACGCAAACACATGCCTCAAGTGAGTGTGAGGTATTTTATGCATCAGTATTATGTACCAAGCAACGAATCATAATCTGGGGCTCTTTTCATGGGTACAGGGGCAGATGATATTTTTTCCCCCTAAAAATATTCAAACTTCCAAAGGCATATCTTCTAGAAACGACTAGATTTTACTTGGAAATCAAAACTCTAGGGACATTTTTTTTTAAAAAAAAAAAGCATTTTTATTCACAGCTTCATGACAAGATATATATTTCACAAGGAGATGCTTTTAAACGTTCCTTTTTGACTGAAGCTTTCAGTACTCTGTAGATTCTTAGGAAGTATCTTTAAAGAAATATCAAGCATAGTCATTCAGACAGGTAGATAATAAACATATCTTCATGGCATGTGTAATTTTCTGTCTTAAGCCAATCATTCATTCAAAATAGATAGTACATGATAATTCAGGAAATCCTACTGGAGGAGTCATTATAATTAGCAATCCTGAGCTGCAGACTTGCTAAAAGAATAGTTTTGTGTTCATGTAAGTCAAGACAATATTTCTTTCTTTGGGAGTCATTCTCTCCTTCTCTTTTCCTCATCTGAAGCCAAAAATTTCCAAGCAGCTTGTCATCAGATGTGTCTAAAGTACATATGTCCATAATGGATGGCATCTGATAAATTCTTTTCAATTTCTTACAGGAAAGGGCAGCTGCAGCAAGCAGCTGCAATTTGTTTGATGTTGTTCATCAAGGTTTCATTAAAAACAAATTGCACATACCCAGGATGCGTGCATATTATCTATCTTTGAGTGTTCTTGATAATAAGACATAACAATTTTTATACAGTTGAATGAGATTGCATAGAAAGGACCACTGTTTGACTGGGTAATAGGGTTTGTATAAAAATACGCTAAGCTAGCTCTTCAACTCAAGATTGGTATTCAGAAGTTTCTTTATTTGAGTTCACATATTGTCAACTGAGGCAATATTTTCTATAGAGAAACTTAAATAAGAAGTAAGGACTTAGAGGAAAGAGAAAGAGTTTATTTCTCTAATGGGAAGCCTAATAAGAATATGAGTTATCTTAGTGTCTTAAAAGCCTTGCAACCAATGTTAATGAATGCCATTATCAGATTTTCCTGTCTAGATTCACCTGTAGGCAAAGTGACCAGGGAAGGTGTATTACAATAAACACCTAGACTACATAGTGATAGCATAGTGTTTTGTAAAGCTAAATCAGTAACTCAGGAAGAGAAATTTCACTATCTGAGATGGTAAATTGACGAAGTTCTAGAAGGACATCTGCCAACAAACTGTTTAAAAAAATATCTTTGATTCAATTGTTGCTTAGCAGCAGATCTTCTTACCCTCCCATTTGATACGTGGTTATAACAGACTTTACATATTTATTGCTCAGAAAATTAAAAATATATGTTATTTGCTTAAATATACCATCAACAAGTTGTTCTAAAAGGTATTTTCTAAAGACTGAATACATCAGACATAATTACTCTTTTCCTCTTCCTTCCCTTTTTTCTCTAAATCTTCACTTAATCAGTTTCCTCCAACCTTCTCGTCTTTATTTATATTTTGGCTGGTACACACTTATGGCTTGATATGTCACTTAACTACATTACTAATACATAATTATTCATTTGTATTGCACATAGATGTAAGTTCCAGAGTCACATTAGATGTGGATGATGCAGTTATCCATTGGACATCTGCATTTCTTCTGGCTTCAGCCATGACTTCTTGTACTCAGTGTGATGGACTCATACAACATTTGTGTCCAAGATTCCTCTTGATAATCCATATGCAGAAATGAACTCTTTCCATGGCAGAAATTGTGTACAGTCAGTTATGTCAGTTTTGGTACAGAAAATCTAGCAATGGCGTTTATGGTTTTGTCTGTTGCTACAGTTTTAGGAATACAAGGATGAGTAATGATTTCCTAATTCTTCCCCAAAAAGTTGTCCAAGCTTGGAAAGGTCTGTTTCGAGCTGCATTCTCAAATTACTTTTTCCTGCATAAGTGCTCATAGTATCAAACTGGAAAAATGTGCAATCCAGTCAGTTCTCTGCATACATAAATCCTAGGGAAGTCCTCTCTTTGGTTTATCTAAGAATCTTGTTTGTGTCTGTGTTCCAACATCATTACTACACTCAAAGTTTAAAGCAGTAATTATGACTGATTTACCATTAGCATTTCTGTCATGACATATATGCAAAATAACATGAGTTCTCCTCTGCCTAAGTTTTCAGAAATTCAGTTTTCCAAGATTAGTCTTTTGTTAGTCTGCAAGTCATATGTGACAGATCCTGCCAACAATTAATTTGATGAAGACTGATCTGTTGGTGGAGATGCACAAATGATTTTGCTATTGCTGGACCTTTTGACTTGTGGCTTTTTTTTTTCTCAAAAATAATTTTTATGCTGGCTCTTTGTTGCATATCTCAGCATCTTTTATTAATATCTTCCAGTGCATGCTGAGGTCTATATTCACTATTTGATTTACAGCATCTTCTTGTCCTGCTAGTCATCAGGCATGTTGCAAAAGTTCTGCAAGTCTTTTGTTAGCATTCAGGCTGCTGGGACAACAGAGGCCCTGGGGATGGCTTCTATAGGATTCACAATGCATACCATCCCTCTAGTCAGAAATGTCTTGTTTGTTTTTCTGTGTTTCACCTAATATCGCTGATGCCTAGAGAAAAAGATGTTACAGTATTTCTCAAATGTCCCACCATCTGCTTTGAGCATCAGCAAATGTGTTTCTAAATACGTTCCTGTCTGCTTTGAATATAACTTTCTTTCCTAAGAAATTTACACTCCTTTTTTGAGTTGATGTCTGAAAACATTTTAAGGACATCTGGTTATACAGTTTCTGCAAGGAGGATGAGAATCATCTCACACTTGAGACGACTCTTTTTAAACTCATTATATGTTTATCCCTCCAGTGACTTCATTAAGTTATCAACAACATCTGGTGGGATTAGTTGACCAGTTGATAGACTGGCAAGGTCTTTCTGGTAATACTCACAGGATTATTCAGTTTTCTCAAATATTTCATGCAAGATTTGAAAGTGTCCTTGGTCTTTTCAAATGCCAGACTCCAAGAGATTTGCAGAAATTATTAAGGTGTTAGTTATGGCAGATTCCTCAGCAGTCTCATAAAAGTTCTTCCTTGTTTAGGAATTAAGCAGTAGCTATTAAAAAAAAAAGTCTGTTTAAGGCCTGGAGTCTGAGTGTTATTGTTTGCTGTCTCTTCTATTGCCTGATGTATTGTGATTCTCCAATCTGAGCCAAAAACCTTCCAAGCTGAGTAACTAACAAACACATCCGTCATCTCTGCATAGTGCATAGGAGACATAGTTTGGATTATATATCAAAATTCAGGGAATCATGGCATGGCTGGGATTCACAGAGAGCATCCACACCCTTTTCTCACTTCTCATAAACCTAAGAAAAATGTCAAATCAGTGTAAGAAATCCAAAATCCAAAATCCATTAGCATCCTCTCTTTGATAACTGAGGTGCCCTTCAAATAGATACATGCTTTGTGAAAATGAGTAATTATAAAAGACTTAATCAAAAAGCACTTAGCAGATGTTATCTCAAGCACTGCTGATACATTTAAGTGCGTCTTCCAAGTGGGCAACATCAGCGATGTAATTAACTTGTAGGCAAGGAGAAAATGCACTCCATGTTAATCTAAGAAGTGTTTTTTATACAACTCCATCACTTACGTGTTCTCCAGTGACTGGCTCATAACAGCTGAGGAAGAACAGGTTTGTTTTAGGGGAATGAATAGTGGAACAGGTAGAATTTGTTATCGCAGCTCACTAAAATTGCACCACAAACCAGCTGTGGGATTATCTCATAAACCAAGTCTGGGACTATTCTGGTATGGAAACAAGCAAACAGACATGAAATCAGTATGTCAATCCTTTTTTTCTTTATTCCATGCATTATGCTGACAGTGTTATTTTCCTGTACTGGAAATGGAGAAGGTTCAACCCTTTCTGAGCATTTTACTAGGACAGAAACAATATGGTTGCATTGATTATTCTGTACTTAGTTTTTGCACTATTAGCTAATGTCTTTCTGGATGTTGATCTAGTAAAAGGAGACAGAAAACCAATTTCCTCTAGGTGAGAAAGCATTCTTTCCTCAGATCCATTAGTTGTGTTCCAAACTGGAGTTGCTTCTGTATAGAAAATGTTGAGTATTTGTTGTGAAATTAAAGGGTTGTATCTTTCCCTGTGATAATTCAATGTCATGAACAATGTACCTAAATGCCATCTTTCAACTATAAACTTGCTTTACTTAAAACTATTTCTGATGGACAAAATAATTTCTTTAGAGACTGTTTTTCAGAATGTTCAGAATCTGGATTATGTCACTCTTGTTATTTTGACTTCATTGCTGGTACACAAATGTGCCTTTTGATAAGAAAGAGCTTCTTTACCAACAAAATCTTTTCTGTGTAAGCTGAGGAACTCATCTACCTTTTTCTTCATGCTACAGGTTTGCACATCTCCACCTTCACATAAAGTATTCTCTTTAACTGGGTTCTCATAACTTTTCCTCTCATTTAGGTACTTGTTTTTATTAGTATCTACTTATTATGTTTGTCGTGGTTTGAAGTCAGCCGGTAGCCAATCACCACGTGGCCAGTCATTTACTTCCCCCCTCACCTCTGGTGAAATAGGGGAGGGACAAAAAAGAAGAAATTCATAGGTTGAATAAAAAAAATTTTAGTAATAGTAAGAAACCAACAGTAACAATAGTAAGTCCAAACAGGTAATATACAGTAGCTGCTCACTGACCAGTGACCAGTATGCAGCCCGCCCCCAGCAGTGATCCTGATGGCACCAGAAATCCCACTGCTGACTGACCGGGAAACCGAAACCAAAATGGAAACTGAGAGAGCACCGTGTCCCCTTATATACCGAGCATGACATCACATGACATGGAATACTCCAATGATTGATCCAGGACTGGCCCTGTAGCTGTGCTCCCTCTCAGCCCAAGGAAGGTTAACTCTATCCTGGCTGAAATCAGGACAGTGTTAAATCACTTGGAGCCTCATTGACTTTCAATAGTCAATACCATTTTATACTTGCATTTTTGACAGAAGAGTTTTCAAAATCTGGTTAATGTGAATATGCTCACTGTTTCTGATTATATAGCTGCATTATTTCTCCCTTGCTGAAGTTTTCAGTAATGCCAAAACTGGAATGTGATTGGGAATCTCAGAAGAGATGCCATCAATTTATGTCCCAAAGTGACATTCAGTTGACATATGAATCTTCTGAATTTTTGTCAATTATTCGTGTCTTTCATGCACATTTGAAAGATATATATAGGATGTATCTTCACTGTCTAATTTTGTAGATGAGACACTTATGCTTCAAATCTGCAATAAAATATTACATTGATTATAACTTACATTATGCAAACGAGAGAGATAATAGCAATATATAAAAAGCCCACTCTTGTGTTGTGACATCAAATTTTAGTTCACATCAAATAGAAACTCTGTTAACACATACAAATAATCCTCCCTGATTCAGAGTTTGCCACCTCCAATGCTGGTTGTTGCGATCACTTCATTGCCTACAGCTCTGAGTTAGAGAGCTAGAAATGGTATAACCGTAATGAAAGTATATTAACATATCCAATCCAAAAACATGTTAACAGAAGCAATAACCCTCCTTCTGAACAATTCCTCAGACAAGATTCTTAAATTCAGTTTATTTCTCATGGTCTAAGGAAATATAAAAAAGCTGGAAAAACTGCTTATCTGAAGCTGAGCACTTAAGTATGGTTTCATTATGTACTGGAAAGAATAGAAGTTCAAGTAAGGTATTTTTCCCTTTTGCTTGTCACCTGTACAAAGAAGGGGTAGTTTTTGAGCATTGAAATAACAGGTAAGAGAAGATGTTTATATAGTACAAAGGAAAATAATCACTAAAAAGGGTCTTACTGGCTACCAAGCTTGGTAAGAGTACAATTGCCTGAACAAAAGACTTAGGCCGATTACAACCATCTGCTGACCCATTATGAAGCCAGACTTTTCCTACAGTCTCCAGAAACCACTTTTAGTTGCAACATCTGTTCTCTTGGGGACAAAAAAAAAAAAAAAATGGTCAGAATATGTTTGCCCTACTGTCTGTTTCTGACTCTGAAAGCCTCAGAGTGAGTGATGTGTTGTTGGTGACAGCCCTGCAAAAGCTTAAACCTTTTGCTGCTATAGGTGAGAAAAGTAAGGCCACAGTGAGAGCTGCCAGGGGCATCAGGCCTCCCTGTGGACAACAGCTGACACACAGCAGTTCCCCGAGGAACAAGAGCTACAGCAGTAGCAGTATGCCTTTTTCCTCCCAGGGCTCTGGCATTAACATTTTTGCAATTCTTGTTTTGCGGTGTCTGCCAGCCAGCTTGCTCTAATCAATTACTTTTGCCTGTGTATAAAGCTGGCACTGATGTGGATCTGCACATTTGTGGCAGTATAATAGCAAGACAGGTCCATTTGGTTAAGATCTAGTCAGGGACAAGTCTCAGAAAATTGGGACATAAACTTTGTTAACTAAGTGCATATGCAGAGTGACGAACTTCACTCAACAAAGCCACAGAGATATTTTTTCTTTGGCATCCTTCTCATGGCTGAGCTTCCAAATTAAAAAAGATCATGGGTGGCTGTCAGGGGTAATAAGAACAACCATGAAGTAAGTGGGTGTTTTTGTAAATCTGTCTCAGGATGTGACAGCAAAAACCAGTCCATAGGTCAGTTATGTGGAAGAGGGGTACAAGACCAATCTAACTGAATAGGGGAAGAAATTCCACATGGAGATCTTCAGGAGGTAGGCATGCACTATCTCTTTTGTATTTAGATCTGACATTAACCCAAAGCTTCCACTGAAGTGAAGGGTACCTTAGATATTATGATTTTTTTTGAAAAAAAAATGTAGTCATACATTTTAGTTAATCAGTTCAAAGATGTGATTACACATCCTTTTCCTTCCAGACAAAATGTGATAACATATGGCCTGCCTGATTAGTGCTTCATAAATCACTGTTGTATTTGATCATAAATGACACTTAAAAGGAAACAATGCTGTAATACTTTGTACCTACTTTGTTGCATCTGAGGTTCCTCTCTAAAAGAGCAGAATGATAATATCTGGTTACTGCATCCATGACAAAATTAACAAGCTAATATAAAATTCTGAATCAAGCAAACAGACTGTATTGTCAGGTATTTGTATGAGGTAATATACGCCAAGAACACAGAAATGATTGGTAAGGATACTATACAAGGCTGTCAGTGTCATACTGGTCAAGAGAAGTGTAAAGGTATCTGAAGAAAGAATGAAAAAAAAGGGAATGGAACAGTCCTGGAAAATTTGCATATTATTTGGGTAAACAAAGCTTTTGTCAGCTAATTCAAGTGAACATTTGTGCCTTTACATATTATGGTAGCTTTATAACTCAGTTTTTAGAGAACAGGCTTAGCTCTCTGGAGGTGACTTGCATTTGGAAACTAAACTAATCCATATGTTTAGAGCAGAAACTTATTTTATACAAGTGAGATTTTCAACTTTTCACATGATATGTTTGAATCTCTAATTGCTAATTGCAGATTCCCTCACTGTTCTTTTTAGTGACATATTTGTACCAGCCACTGAAAGATTACATCGAGAACATCAATTGGTGCATAAATATTTATGAATACTTAAGTGGAATAATCAAGTGTAATAAACTCTCTAGAGATACTGCTGGTATCTGAAGTGAATTTTAAGAATCATATAATGTGTACATATGTGCTGTGAAAAAGGTTTAACATTTGCCTTGCCAGAGTGCCTCTCTTATTAGAGGAATTAATTTGCTTTTGAGATTTCCAAACAAACTTTTCATTTAAAACACTTTTTGAGGTGGGGAAGAGATCTCTAGGGTAGTAAGAATAATTTTACTCCCAGTTTACTTCTTGAGAGATAGCAATGACAGCTAGCTTGTGACTTAAAATTTTATTAGCACTGCAGGTTTTTTCCTTCAGAAACACAGAGCTCCTTTAATTTCTTATGGTTTTATTAACAGCAGAGGATAGTAGGCAGCCCTGCTCAGTAAGAAAACTAAGTACAGCAGTAGGCATCTACAAGGTACCTTGTTCCACCCCATGAAGAAAGATACTTGACTTTCAAGTGGAGAAGCCTTAAGTAGTGCAAAGTAGAGAGAGTTCCCCATTCTTGCTTCCCTTTAGAAGGACAGCAAGATATTGTTGATGCATATCTAGAGGAATTTGCCATCGTTGTTGCTAATTGTGTGAAGTTGCCCTGTTTATTTCCTTGGACTGAAAATGAAGTATTGATTATGAAATTTATATCGGAATGTCTCTGAACACTCACTGGCTGCTAGGAAACATAATTACAGATAACTATATCACATGATATGTAAAATACAAAAATCTGATTCTGTAGCATGATGACATTTATGGAAAAGTTTATGGAAAAATAAGTTTTTTACATATTTTGGCAGAAGCAAAGAACTGGAATGCAGATACAGCCAATCCCACACATTGTCTCTTGCTGCCAGCATGCTTAGCCTCTTTAATTCATTGTTTTAATACTACAATCATTCCAAAATCTATTTACTTGTTATTTCCAGACATGTTAACTTTTAGATTCAACAAGACAAAGTTGTAACATGTCTGCCTCACTGGAAAGAGAGCATTATCTACGAATCCTGCTTTTAGGCTTTGTTATCACTGTTTCTGGACTACAGCTTTGTCTAAGAGCTTGCACTATAGTCCTTTACATTTCTAGTCTTAATGGACTGATACATTAGACTTTAAATCTAGCAGTATGATATTTAAGACTGATAAAAATCTTAATCTAAATTCTGCAAGTGATTCCCTCCAGCCTTTTGGTACAGAGACTGGAGTTTTTATTCCAGAAACTGATATTCCCCTCCACCCCAATACACAAAAACTTCCATGAATTAAATATAAAGCTAGTAATTTGACTTATTCCTGTGATGCTCTTTATGAAATCGATTTCATTGTGCTCTCAAAGCTTTGAGAGTCTTGAATATTGTGGTTTTGATGATATACAGCAAAGCTGATGGCCCAAATATCCTGATTCAGTTTTGGCAGTTCTAGACTATGATCTTGCAATGAACTCGATGAGAGAGATCATTGCAGAAGTCAGGGATCAAGAATTGACACAAAGTGTAAGTTAAACAGATTAGGGTCAGTGGTATGTATGCACCAAAAAACTGATTCATGTACTTATATCCTATTAACTGTTACTTAATGCTGAAGTGATTTGCTGAGTTTGTCCCTGGAATATTTGAATTTGACCTCATGCAAAACAATAAGCACCACAGGATATTTCCACTAGTCTTACAAGAAACTGGTAAAATTCATCACTCAAAACAAGCCAGATCACTATATCAAATAAAACATAAAATGTTGAGTTTTTTCATGATAATTGTATAATCCATTTTGCACCACATCCCTTCTCTGTAGTTCATGCAAGTAGTTATTATAGGTAAGGTACTCAGAAGTAACTGTGCTTGTGCTATCCCTATTCAGTGAATAAGAGACTTCAGCATCCAGTGCTTGGTCTTGCATATTTCATTACCATGAAACACACAGAGATAAATAAAAGCTCTGATGATCGATTTCTATTTTAATTTCCAAAGACATTCCAAAAGCTCTGTAATATATGTTCACCCAGTGATACTGATTCTCTTTAAATACCTTTCAATATTAGTAGTGACATGATAATAATTTTTTCCATTAAAAATGTTTTCCTCAGTGATAAATAATCAGCTTCAATGTCAATTATTTTGACTCCATTTTGTGGAGAGATGGATAACTAGGCACAGGTAGATACGTAGTTGCAGAATAGGCTCACGTAAGTGTGTAACTTTATTAATACACGTCCCTAAATAACAAAAATGCATATTTGTAACTCTTTTTTTCCTACTCTTCTTATAGGGGGAACATAATTTAATGTGTTGCTTTAAAAGAAAGGAACAGAACTACTTACTAACTAGGCTTTTAAGACTTCATTTAATTTTCCTTTTCTCTTGGGCCATAAAATACCTCATGAAATATGCGATATTTAGTATGACTAATTAATCCCCATCTGATGTTTTTGCTAATATTATTATCATATTAATTAGCTAATTACCCTAACTTTGCTAATGGTAATAAAACAAAAGCAATACTGCAGCCATTCTTGTTGAGTTGTAGTCTGGCAAACCTCATTGCATTTAAAGTATTTCTGAAACCACATACAGTCCTAGGGAAGAAAACAAGGTAAGAGTTGCACCCTATATCAAATCTATTTGACAACAGAAAGTCTAAACTGTAATGCAACATGCTTCTTATACTGATATGTATAACTCTGGGTACTGATATTCCCTTTCCCAACTATGAAAGTAAAGCAGGTACCAAATGATAATTTTATTTATAAGACAAGGAGGAAATGTCTCAAAAATTCAGCATATCACAATTGAATACACAGGTAGGTAGATATATAGATATCAGTTAGGTAATGAGAGATTACTGTGATGGGATTATTTAGAAGACTGACAAATCAGTTCAGTTTTCAAACTTTACTGAATTAATTACTGGCACACTTCTTGCTATGGTTGTACTTACATATTATTAATCATGATCACTACATATGCAAAACTGTTAGCCTTTTATACCTATGTTCTGAATTATCTGTAAGTATATGATAACAAGGAGCTGATGATATATAGTTGGTAAGAATGGCTGTGTTTCTTGGTGTTTTGGTCACTGATGTCCAAGTGATCAGGCTGGAGAGTTCTTTAATGAGAGGCCAAAACCAAAGTGGTTTTGTCTTCTTCTCTGATTTTCTGCACTTATGTCTGATGTTTTTATGCCTCACAGCAAAAGGGGAGTCTAAAATGTCCCAGTCCTGTTTATCTATTTTCCTTTATTTTGACAGTCATCCTTTTGTGTATCCAGTACGTCTTATTTGCACTCCTTTGGACTTACCTTTTCTTTGTCTTGCACTTTTGTGTTAATTAGATGCTGTTTACATGCCACCACACCCTCTTTACTTGCACCGTTGGTGGTCATACTGCTCATACTGGTGGTATACTTAGTAAAATGCTTATACATTGTGTCTGGCTAGGCCATGATACAAAATACAAACATACTGTTCTTTAACTATTTTAGTTTACTTATAATCAGATTAAAGGCAAGTTAATATTATTTACATACTTAGCAGCACACTTTTAATTTGTAGGTGGTTAGTTACAAGGGTTAGGCAACAGAGTGTCAGCTCATGTTGATTAGAACTCAAAACGGGTACACTGACATTTTCCTATGGTAGCTATGCAAAGCATGTTTGGTTAACTCACCTCAATGAATAATGAAGAAGTGTTTATGTGTATTCAATGTCAGAGTTATGAAATATAAAATTATTTTATTTCACTACAGTGTTGGCAAAATAGAGAGGACAGGAATAAAGTTTTAAAACATCACTTTTCTTTGACTAATAAACATCTCTTAAAAAATATTTTATTCCTGTCTGCCTCCACAATGTTAGCATTAGACTTGGTTGTAGTTTTAAACTTGTAGAGCTAGTAGAGAGCCTCTGATGAGTTCAGATTTCTGGCCTAATAATCAAAACTGAGCCCATGAAAATTGTTTGGTACAATCCCACAAAAAAGGAGTCTGTGTCAAAGTGAGGCTTGTTCTGGCACCAGTTAATGGTTCCATGCAATCTTTACTCAGTACTCTGTCCAAGTAGTTTCTTAGCTATGTTCAAACTGCTCATACAAACAAGTGCTCACCACAGTGTGAAAGGATCAAGACAGTAGAAAAATGTTCAGTATTTACTTCTCAATTTCATAGCTCTCCTCTAAAGCAACCTGAATCTCAGCAGGACCCCCTGAAGTGGGTGATACCACATTATCAACATAGAACACACGCACTACATTAGTCATGCTACAATGGCATTTAAACTGCGCTTGCTTATCTGAAGAAAAAAAAAAAATCATAAATCCTACCTTAAGCTTTCCCAGAACTTTCTGCTTCTAGCTTTTTCTCTGCAAGTTCACCTTTATTATCTTTTTTCCTCAGGTGCTTGCTCCCACTGGCTGATAATCCTAGGACCTGATATACTGCCTCCACAAGCACATGGCAAAACTTGCTCTGAATGAAATGTTTTGTTTGGGTTTGTGTTCCATTCTTGTGGACAGCTAAAGGAAAGTCTTTGAATAAGTAGTATTATTTTCCTGCATTTTGTTCTTCAAGAGACCCTGAGAGATACTCTTCTGTGCTAATGAATGCATTCATCTGAGGGCGTCATGAAACAAAACACCAACAGGAATGTAGAAAGCAGCCTATTCTCTGACTTTTCTCTAGGATAACTTAGGTGAAAATATGGGAAATCTTGACTACTTGTTTGTGCAATGCTACTTTATTTTCTCGTGAGTTGCCACAGCTGAATCTCATTCATTTGCAGCATTGAGAATTATTTGTGAATACATCTAAGAACCAGAAGGTAATGGAAGTTAATTTAGTCTTACATTATAAGCTACACAAACTATGTATTTACAAGGCATTTAATTCATTAATCAATGATTATGTTGGTTTGCACTTTCAAAGTTGGTATTAAAATGCATTACTTTTGAAAGGTAGAAATGGTTTACAAAAGTGTATTTATTAACGTATCTTCCCTGTCTTAAAAATGAAAAAGCTATTACCTTGTCCATATGGACATTTCCAGAGGATCTGCTATTTCACTTATTAGCAGTATAATAGATGCCAATTGACTCAAAGAAGAAAAACTATAGTATAGCTAGCAAAGATCTTTCTCAAAAATTCTTAAGAAAGTTCTTCAACTTGTTCGATAACATTTGAAGCTGAAGGAGGTTTTTTTGACTGCTTGTTACTGAACAATTTTTTATGGTTGCCAATACGATGCATGTAGGTACATACCATGTGTTGGTTGATTAAGCCTCTTTAAGCTCCCTGATGTTGTGGAGAATGCAAAAATGTCTTTGTCAGATTGAGGGGGAAAAAAGGGAGTTATTACTAAGGCTGTTCAGCAGAATAATGGTCACTTTCAAGTTCAACACTCACTTTTCAACCTACTTGTCAAGGTCTGTAACATACTCCCACACTATGTAGAAAGCCATTCCCTCCCATCTGGGTTATGCTAGAAGAACTCCCAGAAGCTATCTCACTGGGTTGGACAATGAGTCCATTTAGCTCAATATCCAGTGGCAAAAAAGATGTCACTACAGAGAGCATACAATCTTGGAGGTTCTGGGCAGCCTGTTCCCGTAAAACTTAACACTATCCTCAGTTGTTGGACGAGAACTGTCAAAGGGCACATACATATCTGCCTTGTCCTCTTACAACCTGTTTATGGGCCTCTTGTCCATGAAGTTGTTTAAATGATTGCTGAACCTGCTGATGCTGTCTACCTCCAAAATTTACTGTTGCAACAAGTTCCAAAAGATTGCTTATTGTTACATTTTTACTTTTATGTTTTAAACCAAGCTCCTATTATTTTCTATTGCCCTTTAGCGTTACTGTTAAATTTTCAATCTATTAACCAATTTATGATTTTGTAAATCTTAATCCTATCCCTCTCAGCTGTCTCTTTTTCAAACTATCTTAGACTTTTAGTCTCTCTTTCTAAAGCAACTTCTTCATACTCTTGATCATTTTGGCTGTCCTTCCCTGAAACATCTTGAACTTCTCTACACCTTTATTGGACCAGAACTCAAGAGATGGGCAAAATGAGGTTTTATTCAGAAGCAAAAAAACTCCCAAATGTTTCTTTTTTTTTTTTTTTTTCTGAATACCTTTTATGATTTTATCCATTATTTTGGCTTCTTTTGGCTGCCATAGCACACTGAACTAATAAATTCAGAAAATTGCTAATTACAGCTCCAAGATCTCTTTCCTGAATTGTAATTGCCAGCTCTGACTTCAGCTTTATTTAGATATGATTTAGATTCATTTCCCTAGATTCACTGCTTCTCATTATATACATTGAAACTTACTTGCCACCGTTTTGTTGAGATTCTACCTGGTATCCCTCTGACAGACAATATAGGTCAAATGCAGGTACATTTAATGAGAAAGTTAACTTGTATAGTTCTATTGGATTGAATTTTAAGGGATTGCTGTTTAAGTGATGCAGCACATATATTCAAGATATTTTTTATTGTAGTAATCACTAATACAATCGCTTTTAAATGAGCAAACCATACCTAACTAATTGTAAGCAAAGGTACTTTACATACTTGTCCTATAGATATGGTATACAAGGAGACCTGATTCTTCAGAGTATCAAAGCAGAAGCTTTGTTTAACTGTAGGCTTGTAATTCTTCTTTGTTTTAAGAATAATTTTAGTTGGAGGAATGACAGCATTTTTACTTGTTGATAATGCCACATACAAACCAGGGTTTCAATTAATTTCCCTTTCTAGTGATCACAGAGAACCTTTTATTAATATTATTATTTAAACACTTAATAATGTTGAATAAAATCCAAGAATTTGTAATGACTGTGAACTCTTCAGTCTTTCTCACACTAAACACACACAGACCCATTTGTATCTGTGATCCCCCCTTTCTCTTGAGTTATTAAACCTTTATCTAAAAAGGCACTAGCAAACTTACCTCATATTGCAAGTCTACCAAAATTAGCTTGTTTTATATGCTTCAGTGTGTACAAGGCACTCCAACAGAGACTGTCCAGTGACCAGTTCCTCTTTCTCTGGGGATGATGCCTTTTCAGGACCTGATGAGTTTCACTCATTCATAGGACAAAACAATCCAGAACTGTTTCAGCTGCAAATTCACTTAGCAGGGATATAAGATATCTGCAAACAGCAACAGGGTAGTAAGTGAATCTAATCTTAGCTACTCCAGGCATTTTACTTAGCAGCCTCTAGGTTAGGAACCTAGGCTCCCAACGTAGGCAAGGATTCACTGAACTCAAGGCAAATCCCAGTGTCAACAGTAAGAGTGCCAGCCCTGACCGTCAGTTTGAATGGCCATTTCTCCTGGAACAACCTCTGGACCAGAGGAGAGAATAATTTTTCATCTAGTTCTTCAAGATAGGTATGTTCTCAGATACAGCAAACACCCATAGGTTGCAATTATTATCAGTAGTAAATCTTTGCTTGAGATTTCTCTGTTATAATGCCAAGTTCTGATTCTGTACACTCATGTAAATTCAGAGTATCACACTGTAAGTTCATGGAGAGCAGAATCTGACCCATACTTTCAATTACCTGTTTTATTTTTGTAGTGAAGACAATACAACAACCTTCAGTATTATTATGACCTTTCTATTTTTTCTAAGTTTATGAATTAAGATCTTCTCATTCAGTAGCACCAGCTATCTGTAAAATATTATATGAGTGGAAAAAAAAAATTCTAAAACCTTCACTTTGAAAAACTTCATTAAAGTTTAGATGACAACGGCATTGTATCCATGAAAGTAGATGCAAACCCAGAAGATGAGCCTAAAGCTCCCAGCAACAGCACAAAATGCACTTAATAGTTCTGGATAAAAAAACCTTTTCTAAAAGGAGATAATAGGTCTGTTCTTGGTTTCAGAACAGTTATTGGAGGCCAAGTGTCTTGAACTGTCACAAAATGTTGCATCCATCTTATCTTTTAACAGCCTAGGGAAGACCATTTCCAGAATGCAAAAGTTTGAGACTGGAGTTCACTTCTCAGGGTTATAGCTTTTAATGGACTGACTGTCACTGATAAGAAAATGATGGAGGAGCACAATGTTCTTGCAATCTCATTAGCTGGATGTATTTTGTGATGTTAAAGTTACCAACCTGCAGAATACTAATACACACCAGCTGCAAAAGAGTGAAGGAGAAAGCAATTTAAAGTTATACATGAAACTTTTATACTCTAGCTAAAGTAACAGTTTGAAGTGGTGTATTTTTTTGGTGTTCTGTGCTTACCTCTTTTAGGATACAGTTTAGTTGGTGGTAATAATAATATATTTTAAAAAAACCTCATCAACAGCCAGTCAACCGACCAACAACCTTGCAACACAAACAGAAACAGAGTATTTCCTGGATGTGTTTTCTTGTTCCAATGATACATTTTTAAACCATTTTTTTATCCCTTATGCCAAATATTTCAGTAATGCTGCCTTCTTTTTGAGAAAAGGATGTGAAAATACCCAATAAGGAACAAATGGGGATTCACTCCTTAAGATTGCTTGACTGCCTAATACAGTTATTAGAGTGTAAATGTGACATTTTAAACTTTTTGCCTAGGGGAAAATCCAACCAAAGAAGCTGACCTTTAGTCATTTAAACATCTGCAGTAAGTCCACCACTGATATTTTGTAATTGCCTGTAACTTGTATTGTTAAATATGATCTCAATACTCCTCCATACATCTCCAACCTAATCAAGAGGTTTTCTATCAAGATAAAACACTTTTTATGCAATGGAAACTAATTCATAAGCATTTCTTTCTAACTAGGATGCAAAACTGGCAACTCTGCCAAGGAAACACGGACTGAAAAACAAGTAACACTGAAATATTTATGATTTTTCCTTCAAACCGCTCATCCTGGAGATGTACAAAGTGGCATAAACCAGACATTTCAGGCCATGACACTTTGTAATTATTAGCTAAGAATTGTTTGTGATAGTCTTGTCTCTGCACTAACTTTAGTACAAATTTGTGACAGGTTAGTGTATGTTCTTAAGAACTTTACTACTATGGTCTTGTTTGATCTTCTGTTTCATGGATAAATTAAACTTTCTCAAGAGCCTGAAGTCATTTGATTCTGGCTGTTCCTTCCCCAGAGAGGCATTGACATCTCTAGCATACACGTACCTTTGGATGAAAAATGTGCATGTGTACTAGAGATACTGTTCCACTACATCCTAACACTGTCCCAGCAGCAGCAGCTAATACACCTTCACTCTCCACGTCGTTCAGGAATGACCCTTGGGAACATGTTAGAATAAGGGGATAATACTCATGTTAGAAACTCGCAGGGAATTTAATGTTCTTTGCTGGTAGTTAAGAAGAGCTCTGTGTCAAAATAAGGTATATAAAACTTTGTTACCATAAAAGAGAAGAAACAAACATCTGAGAATGCAGCCCTTGAGAAAGCAGGGGAATCTGTGTAACCAGCTCTTTGTGGGGCTCCTAGCATGGTCAAGTGCTGGTTTAAAGCAGAGGATTTTAAAGGATTACCCATACTCTCTGCAGACGATCCCTCAAAAGCTTTTAAGCATGTGGTGGCAAATTTCTTTTAAAAACATTATAGTCCATTGTCTCTGGGGCCAGCTCAGACCTCTGTAAGTACTAAGTTTGATTTTCCATATGTAACATGCACCCATGCATGCTCATCTGCATGTCACTGAACTGTATAAAATATAACTTTATTTTATAACACAGATTATTTTGATATGGAAATGGAAAAATGCTGCACTCAAATTAGTGAAATCAAACATAAGGGTACACAAGAATGTACCAGAGCACACAGATATTTGTTTCCTTTCCTTATAGGTAATGTTAGAGCTGTGGAATCACAATTTAATTTTTCACTTTATTCTCAGGTGCAGAACTACATGTTCTGTGTCAATGTCAACAAGGGACTCTAAAGCAGAGCTTTCTAGATTAAAATTTCTCTACTCTTTTATTTAGAATGAGTGACTATCTACTTCTGTTTTCTAGAATGTTCTTTGCAATGTCTGGGGCTTTTGCCGTCAAGCTTTTGCAATCAAAATCAGGATATTGAACTAAAAATCACCACCCTGCTCCAGTACAGTGTTTCTACTGGCACTTCTAATGTAGTAAGGATTCATTTGAAGAATAATTTGAATTATCTGATGTCTTCAAAGCACTGCTTGTAACTTGGTTTGGTTTTTTAACCAAGTAGGTATGGTGAGATGGATTACTTTTCCCTATAGAAACAAAATAAAATGAGAGGTCTCTTATATATGTAAACATCACAAAAATCTTACCAAATACAAGACAATTCTCAGATCACCTTTGTCCTCTTGAACTAGAGAAAATCCAATTCCTCAGTGGTTACAGAAAAGAAATAGGGAAGACTTAAGAAGCCTCTCCATACCTGTAACACAGCCTCTTTCTCTCTGCAAACCCTTTAGTTGTCACATGAACACGCTGCACATTTATGGAAATGTCACAGCAGACTTGCTTCTCCCAAACACCAGAGGACTGGAGGAAGGTTTTTTCTGACAGAAACTAGTACCTAGAGGATTTTTGAGCCTTAAGTATACCAAAGGAATAAAGAGATAGAGAAGTGGAAGCTAGTATTTTCAAAACTTTGATTTTTATTAGTTAGCTGCATTCAGAATTCAATGCCTAATTAGGGGAGGCTTCCAGTAAGTACTGGTTTTCCTATCTGGAATGAAAAGGCTGTGAGCTTGAACAGGGTTTTGACCTAAACAGAGTGAAATCTCTTAAGCTTTCTGGAGGGAAAGCTAATCTGTAAAAGATGTTTACTCTGCATGATTTGTTTCATTTGTTTGATTGCAAACCTTAGTGATTCCTTTGAGTATTATGAAAAGTTCCCAAATTTCCTGAATTACCCCTTCTTTTGAACTTGCCTTTCTGCCTTCCACTTTCAGCTGATGGTTTAAGGTTTTCAAGGGCACATTCACTGTCTTTTCTTTGAAGTGAAGCTTAAGTCCTTAAAGTCTTAAGTGGTGAGAATTTATTAGTTAGAAAGAGTGGGAAAGAGTAAGAGTTTTCTGATATTCTAATCAGAAAATGTAATGAACCGTTCCCCACACATACACGTCAAATGAAAAATTTTAATTAGTTTTAAATTTGAAAAATGCTGACAAGTCTTATTCTTAAGATTTAACATTTATATTTGTATTCTTGTTTGTTTGTTGCTTTGTTTTAGAGCTTTGAAACCCTTGTGGGATTAATATGAAGTGTCTGTACTGAATGTTAATTGAAACTGGTCACTGAATTCTGTTAAGTAAAAATCCCAGCTGAAGCATGTGATTAAAGGTTTCAGCCTTACAATTGCATCTCTGGATGGCTGTAAATTCATTTTGAAATTAAACCCTTGACTGGTGATAGAAGGTGATTTACATCTGCCACATGTTAGTGACAGAACTTTTATGAGATACTTTAAGTTCTTTCTTTTGAAGTATTCACTGTTTTGAGTACTTACGTTTTTGCTGGGCTATTTTTGTCATGAAGAATCAGTTGATTCAGAAAAAGAGGTTGGGTATGCTGGAAGATGTAACAAATCTCACTGCATCATGTTTTACTGTACAGTAGATGTCTTCCAGTGAGAGATGCATGAAAGAGTATTTATATGAAAATTGTCCTTTAAAACATTTTTGCTTTTATTTTTGCATTCTAAATTGGTTACATTTTTTAAAATATCCCTCATGTCATTAAAGAAAGGAACTCAGAAATGCCCTGAGCTGCCTTTTGGCCAAGGTACAGCTGCAGTTCTAATTTCCCATTTAGCTCAAATTTTTTCTATAATCTTGTTAGCCAGTTCTTTCCTTGACAGGTAGGGGAATAAATCCATCCATTAACAGTGTTTAGAAATCGTGTAAGAGCTCACTGCATAATAAAACGAATACCTATATATGACAATTCTACTTTTTAATCTCTTAGCTAGACTCTTGTGTCTTCTTGCTATTGTAGGCCCTTTCCAGATGCTGGAATAGCCCAGCATGTTCTGGCATCTGGATTTCCAGCATGGCAGATATTTCATATGCTGCATGAAGTGTTGTCACAAGCTCTTGCTGCTTATGATACTCCATGACACCATGAACAAAGCAGCCCCTGGCAGATACCAATGGTGAGCCAATTCCTTACCTCTTTACTCAGCTCACCCTTCACTCGCAAGGAAAGTGGAATTATCCCAGCTTTTTACTGATTGTCAAATCACTGTGATCTAGCTGACTAGGATCACTTTGAAGAAATATCATCAGTGAGGTCTTTATTGCCTTTAAAATCTCCTTTCTGTGGACCTTCTGCAAAATTTTCAGGAACAAAGAAATATATATTGTACATTCATCTGAGGGACAAACTAAATTTTAACCTTCTGTCTGCATGCTTGAGACTAGATTATGTTTTTGCTAACAAGATTGGAAAAAAAATCCATTTTTAGGCTAGTGTTAATTATCTCTAGGCTAATATCAGTAAGAGCAGCTTCATATAACATGATTATTAAATGTTGATTTTTAATTGAGGTATTTACAATGTAAAAGGAGCTTTCATCTGTGTAGAAGGGATGCTTAAAGTATTTTAATTTCTACTATTTGCACTGTTCCATTTTTTAATTACTATCTTTTATTTTACAGTGAATTTTTGTAGTATATAAAATGCAAGAGATGATACTCCTTTATAGCACCTTTGTAATAGTTGCTATTATAAAAGCTGGGTACTCTGACCCTAATTATCATTGTATGTTGTTTTACACTGCATGAAGGGACCAGCTAAATTTTCCTTGCCAATCATAATCAAAAGCCTTGTTGTTTAGCAATTATTATTACAATAAAAAAGAGTGAGTGAGGAAGAGAGAGACCATTTATATAACAGTGGCTGTGCCTATACCACACAGAGGTCTGTTTTCAAAGCAGAGCACAAAGAAAAACCTCTCAACTCCAAGTGATGCTAATGGAAGTTCTCTGACTAAATCCCTGAACGCCCCTTTGAAAACATACTCCTAATGTAGATAAAAGTGTAGGTTACTTCTTTTTTTCAGCAAAGAGAAAGTCTAGTAGGATTTATTTTGCCCCTCCTCTCATTCTGATATACTATCTTAGGTGGGCTCTGTGAAAACTCTGCTGAGAGACATATATATGCTTTTCCTACAAAAACAATTCCCTTTGGTTCAGAAATAAAAGCAGGCTTCATGAGCTTTCTTCTTCTTTTTTTTTTTCTTCTTCTTCTTCTTTTTTCCTTTTTTTTAAGGCTGGTAAGCTCTCTTTTCTTCTTTCCTTGAAGAGGATATCTACAAAGGAGAGGTGAAACTGTGGTAAAACTGCTGTCATGTGGTGGGGGGGGAAGGGAAGGAAGACCTTGGAGGCTCCAAGAGGGAACAATCTAGGGCAAAAAGCTTCCTGTCTTTATTGTTCACTTGTGCAAAAAGTCTTCAGTAGGTTGTTGAAATGAAGAAGATCTGAACAGGTTGTTCTTCATAACCTGCTGAGGTGATCTACAGTATCAATTCTTGCTTAAGTGGAAGACCAGGGCACCCACTGGGACTGGACTCTGAGGAAGTGCTGGGTCAGAAGCCTATGCATACCCAGAAAAAAAGACTTAATTTGCTTAATTTTCTATAAACTTTTTTTTTCCCCCCTGTAGTAGGGATGGACCAGTTTCCCATTTGAAAATAAGTTTGCATGAGAAAGTTGAGAAAGTTTTTCACTAATACTCAATTTGTATTATATTTTCCACTCAAGAAAGTTTTTTAAAAAATCATGTCATTGCTCTTTGAATGTATTTAATAAGGTGGTATAATTAATTTCATGTATCAAATTCACTTATAATAAATTTATTAAATTATATTAATATTTTATATGAGTATGTTTTATATGTTTAAAGCAATTTTTTTTTCAAGTTTTTGTTTTCTTTTTCATAAAACTTCTTAAAATTTCAGCTTTGCAGTCCAATTTGGAGTGGAACTAAACTTCCAGTTGGCAAATTTTCCCTGGAAAGGTAATTCTGCTATTTTGGCTAGTTCTACTCTGTATGATGAGGTTTTGACTATCTGTGCCAAGAGTAAAGTCCTGGGATTTACAGAATAATTGATTATCTCAACTGAGAAGTCAAAAATGTGTAATAATTATGAATAATAGGAAGGAAAAAACCCAAAACATTATTTTCCATAAAACAAAATTAACAGAAATATGAATTTTTAATGTCATAGAGCTTTGAAACAGCTACATTTTATAAGATAAGGGTTGATTCATTCTGTTTACACCTCATGGTTAATTAGGGCAGACTGAAATATTGCACAGGAGTTGTGATTTATTTTGCATTCAGTTACAGCTCAGTAGAAGGAATATGGCGACTAAATTTTCAGTTTGAGTTATAATTTACTGTAAGACAAAGCTTATGTATATAAGCTAAGCTATCATTAAATGTATACAAATATATATGTATGGTATTATATCTCATTTCTTTCTTATGTCAACATTGTATGGAGGTGGAAATCCTGACATGGAAGAGCATATAGTATAAAACTTAAGGTAGCAAAATCAATCCAGCCTGCATACTTCTAGGATTACAGCTGATGAGTAAGAAGGATTTATTTGAAAATGAAAGACTGTTCACAGTATTTTAAATTTTTTTAACACTAAATGTATACCTTTCAAATTAAAATTCTGCCTTTCCTCCTTGAAAGTATCCATTTTAATTTTCTTATTTGTAGGCTCACTTTTGAAATAGGATGTTTAGGTGTTTGTGAAAATGTAGACTGTAATTAATCAGTAATTTTCTTTAGATAACCTCACTTTCATGAGAGACTGGAGACAGCTGGGTACAAAAGGCAGCATTTATACTGTATGCTTTCTGGTTTCTGCTTACAATTTACAGAAATCAGCCTGTATCTTCCACAGATCACCACTATAACAGAAATGCCTATTAGTTAAAGTGCTTTTTCTCTTTGTTTTTATTTATTTCCCCTTCATCAAAAAGAACACAGATTTATTCTTCAAAGTACAGACTTGCATTCATTTTTCATTAATTTTTTCTAGTGATAGGGTATTTGCCACTCAAACTCAGTTGAAGATCGTCACCCAGATGTGTCAAACTACTAAAGTTTTACTTTTTAAATTATGGAAACTGTCCTAGATGAAAAAGTATTCACTGCATGGTTTAAGAGGAAGTAATTTTCCATTATAAGCCCCGTACTGTTTTCTATCAGTTTTAAAGAAAGTGAGTTCCTTGATCGTTTACAGCATACATTAAAACATAGTTAAAAACTGTAAAGACAGTCAGACTACTTGTCACATGTTTCAAAAGTAATCTCAAAATATTTAAAGAATATTAAATCAGGATATTAATGTTAAGTATTAAAAGAAGAAACCCAGAAATACTTCAGAGCTCAAATTCCAGCCATTGCACAATCCAGCTATGTTCCAACCCCATAACAAGCTGAGACCTCACAGTCCTTTCTTTCCTCCTCCTTCTCTCCACCTCCCTGACTCTTCAACTAGATACAGCCAGAACATCTAACTCTACCTAACTGCCTGGATGAAACTACAGCTGACTATAAATTATCAAAGGTTTACACAGAGCTAAACAGCACAGAGCTAATGGCATATGATGACTTAAAAAATATTCATCCTCCAAAGGCATTAAAAAGCATTTAAAAGCATTATGAAACCCACATATCCTAGTGGACCTTAAATGTTTACTCAGGATAAGAAGAGATGGTGGATCAAAAGCATTCTCAAAGGCAGTTTATGTCATGGCAAAATGGAACTCTCATGAGTTGCTAAAAATGCCTGTTTCTTCAGGAAGTCTCACTGCAGATTGGACCACAGACTTTAAACAAACAACTAAACATAAATAGTTGTACTTTATTTTCTACTAAGTGACTGTCTGGAGGGGGTGTCTTCTGAATTACAAATGAATGACCAGGACAATAGGGTTATACAGGTTTAATTATCAGAAAGAATCAGTAAATCCCTGGCAAATTTCTAATACTCTCATACTTCAACTACGGATTCAGGGACTCAGAGTCTCTACAGTTACATGCTGTCTCTCAGACTAACCTGTGAAGGGCCACAAGGATAATCAAGGGACTGGAGCATCTTTTATACAAGGAAAGTCTGAGAGAGCTGGGACTGTTCATCCTGGACAACAGAAAGCTAAGGGGATCTTATCATTATGTATACATACCTGTTGGAAGGGAGGGAGACAGACTTTTCTCAGTGGTACCCAGTGAACAGACAAGAGGCAACAGGTACAAGTTGAAAAACATGAAATTCCACACTTTTTTTTTTTTTTACTATGAGCATAACCAAACACTAAAATAGGTTGTCCATGGAGATTGTGGGGTCTTCATCCTTGGAGGTATTCAAAACTTAATGACGAGATCCTGGACAACCTGCTCTAGCTGACCCTGCTTGAGCAGGTGATCTCCAGAGGTCCCTTCTAATCCCAGTGATTCTGTGAGTCTGTAATATTGCAGCTCATAAATTTAGGAGTGAAATCCTGGCCCCAGTGGTGAAAATAGGAAATTTTTTTGGCATTGACTTCAAACATTTTATCCAATATGCTAGCTTTTCAGTAACTTTTTGCAGAAAGAAATGCATTCCTCAAGCTGCTTTTTTAACATTTGTTTTCTGGTAAACAGTGATGTATTAGTCTGGTTAACTGGAGCAGATAGCTTGAAGTTTATGGCCTTTACCTCTAAGTGGACTGGTTCCAATATTTGTGGAAATATGCCCACTTTTCATTTATGGAAAACTTACCTTTATTGTTTTGCTTGACTTTGCTTAATCTAAAATCACTGAAACTCAACATACTGCCTAAGTAGGGCAAAAAAAAAACCCTTGGTTTCAATTCACTGAAATTTCTACCAATTTTTTCTTCATTATCTTTCGAGAAATATTATGAACTTTCCAATTTCAACCTGTACATGAGTATTAACATTCTAAACCTTCTAACACCAGAAACTGTGACAGTCTTTTTTCCCTCATCTTCAATGCTACAAAAGGTTGCCTAAAACAATAATGTGCTTACCACCTAATAACAGAGCACTGTGTTTTCTTAACGCTTCTTGAAACTTCAGGTCGTTGACTGACAGAATAAGGTTATGAACCATGTCTTCCCAATACACATCTAAACACTGCACGAACCTGACTGCAATCACTAGTAGTGACAGACTGTAACACCTGCAATCTTACCAGGTAGCAGAAATACCACACACAAAAAACAATTGTCACCATCCCTGCAAATAATTGTGAAATGAGAAATCATACAACTCCTCTCTGTTACGATTGTTACAGGAAGAGTGGCAATTTCCTCACGTCAGCCTAGCCTTTATTATACTGCTTTTCAATTCTTTCTGTTAATATAAAAGAGGTGCAAAGAGCAAATGAAAACCATCATTTTTTATGTAAGCAAAAGATGAAGTGTTCAGGTCTAAATTGTTGATTCTACCTCAAGAAATGGGCTGGCCTGTCCCTTGAGACTGAAATTAGTGAATCTCTGGTCATTTCTATCTTAAATACTTCTCACTTAATCAGTTGTCTCCACTTCAGGACCTAGTATCTTTTACCTAGCATTTGCTTGGTTTTTTCCCCCCTCTTTTTAATATCTTATTTGGATATATAATGCTTAACATTGAGAAACAACTAGGAAAAAAATCTCCCTTTGAAGGACACATAGATATGAATTAGTAGAAGAGCATTGTTCAAAGAGGACAAAGACTCTGACCCCTATTATTTTGGTTTTTATTTAATAAAATATGATTTTCTCAGCATAAAAAAAAAATCTGTTTTTCTCAGTTTCTGCCTTATAATCAACCTCCTTTGCAATTTCATACAGATACAAATTTCTAAATTATCCAGCTTATTTGGATAATGGGAGTCAATTAAATTTGTACTACAGGAGTTCTCTGCATGCAACTCTTTTTCCTATAGGATTTTTTTTTTTTTTTTTAAATCAAACCTTTAAATAAATACAACAGACCCCGCTAAATCAAAAGAAATCTTTGTGCAGAGTACTGTCACTCAACTCACTGGAAACCTTGTAAGGCCTTTCATAACTCTAAATTACAGTGGTTTTGTGGTCAATACTTCAAATCTTTGAAGAACATTTCACTTGAAACTTTGTCTTACCTCATAGATATACAAATCTGGGCTTTTGCATTGAGGAGAAATGGTACCAGTAAAGAAACATACTGTTACAAAATGCTATATGGAAATGAGCAGAATCATTATAAAAGACAGTTTAATACATACCCTCTGTTTTACAAAAGTGATAATCTGGCCTCTTCCATAGTTAACTGTGAGAGACGAGAAACCAGGCCTGTGAGAAACTAAGAAAAACAGCCTGAGAAAGCAAAAGTTGAGGCTGATCAAAGAAATGCCTCAAACACTCGCAAGACAAAACTATGAGTCACAAGGTGCATTCTGTGGAGGTCGAAGCTGATAAGGCTGCCTGAATAACACAAGATGGGGCTGGAGGAGGGAGCCCTGTGGACACAGGATGGCTCTGCTCTGGTGCACCTGGCCAAAACTTCAAGGGCCATCTGTCCAGTGAATGACCTTTGCTTCATTATCCACAAAATGCATATTAAAGTTAACACCCCTCAATATGCTAATGAGGGCTAACATGATCATGCTAATTACATCATCCCATGAAACACCTTACCCCTCCCCGTACATGGGATACATAGGTATTTGGGTCGACCTAGGGGACAGACCCAAGGAAAGTGGGTATAAATCAAGAAGGGGGGGAGGGCCCGGGGCCCAAGAGAGAGTGCAGTGAAGCGAAGAAGACGGATGCCAGTGAAAAAGACGAATGTCTCCTGTGCCTCCTGGAAGCCCCGTCGGCAGGATCAGCGCAGAAACCCAGACCGGTGATCTGTATTTCCCCATTCCCTCTATCTCCCTCTTTTCCCTTTCCTATTAAGAAATGCAAGGCATATTATATTGCTTGCCACAACTTGCTATATACTTAGCCAACTATCATGTGTTCAATTAGTACATTGTGAGTAGTTAATAAATGTTTAGACTTGGAGACTTGTTGTCCACTCCATTGGGGATTTGTGAATCTGAGTCACTTGTCCCCCCTCGTCTGAGTTTAATACATACGCTCTGTTTTACAAAAGTGATAATCTGGTCTCTTCCATAGTTAACCCTGCAATTTTGCTCTATGCCCTCAAGCAACTCTTGAAATTCTAGAGTGACCACCATTCTTACAGACTGTAGGCACAATAAGGTCCCTATCTGAAAAAAATAAGTTATAAAGTTGAAAGATCTCTTTTTTCCAACAATGCTGTTTACAAACAGATTTTAGAACTATATCAGCTTATAAAAAATTAGAATACTACTGTTACAGTGAATGTGAGTAATCATAATGACAATACCTCTCTTCCTTTGCCTGTATCTCTTCCATTGCTTATATTTAACCAATTTTTGTGATGAACAACGACCAACTCCTTCTTAAATTTTATTAGAATTGTATTTGTTAAGACAAAAACAGGGGAGGGGAAAGGAACTTCTTTTTCATAAATTTCAACAGTGTTATTTCTTACCTTCCATAAGGAATATACAGAGAGCAATCTAATGATTTTTCACTGTGCTGGGTTGTATACTTTTTCCAGTGTTTGACAAATAAAAATAGAAGGTACCAGATACGCTACACATTTAGGCGTTTGTGTTGCTGTTACTAAAATCTTGTTGGGTTGTACTTTCTGATTTGCCATACTTTTTGATTTGACGTAGAAGGTCATATGCTTAGTTTAGTATTGTGGTCCATGGGACGTACTGTTATCTACTTCTTTCTCTTTCTCTGTAGCTGAATCTTTTTTTCCAAAAGTACTGTAAGAAGTATTCAGTGAGATTTTTACTGATAATGTTACCTGGAGTCTGGATGGTTACTTTGTTGCATCAGCACCAGAAAGACAAGAATTCCATATGATTATTCCATGTTTTTATGCTGTATACATAATAACTCTGCTTTGTTTTCCCCAGTTATATAATTAACTTCTGTAAGTGGAGCATATTCTTTTTGAAAACAACTAATGTGTAGGAAACTTAGACAGGCTCTGAAGACTTAATTTCTCCTCTTCCACTTTTTTCCTTCATTTAAAGTCTCATAATGTTAGGACCATTGTATTTCATGGCTACATTTCATAATCTAGTTTTGATTTTCTTAAACATTTTATATCCTCTTTAGATACTGTCTCTTTTGAGTGGTTATGATATTGATTGTTCAGGGCTTTTTATTGATACTTCCAGCACAAAATCTCGAGCTGAATTCAAATATTTTCCACTAACAACTCATTTGTCCATCCAAAGAGCTGGGATCATCTTCTTGTTGCCATCTTAGGCCTTGTATCATAAAATATTTAAATTGCAGTGTAAGGGACATGAATAGCCTCCCTGATTTTTAATCTGTTGAATCAAATAAAAGCATCATCTCTGTGATCAAATAATATTTTTCTTCAGCATCTCAGAACAAGTTTTATCCACTTAATTTCTGAAATAATTTATTGGTCAATTCTATGGCTGTGCTGACTTCAACAACACATACTCTTCCCATCACAAAATTACTATTATTTTGTTCAACTTTACCTGGCACATTTTCCATCTCCATGAAGGGGCTATTTTCTTTATTTAGCTGAATAAGTTATTTTTTGCTGTTATGTGAGTATATTACAGACCTTATTGAAGTTCAGTAGAAAATCTTCAATTAAATTTCTAACTTTTCTGAATCATCATTACTTTTTAGTGCCCCTAAAGCATACGTTATTTAAAAAATAGCTCCTGTGCACACTGCAGTAAATTCTTGAACCCTACGTTTGAAGCACTTTCATAATAAAGACACAGTTTCTTTTCACTCTCTATGGTTGTTTTTGTTCTGATTGACTGCACTAACTGATATACTCTCAGATCAAGCATGCAATTTCTTTAAGCATGGCTGATTTGCACATTGCCTAGGACACAGTGCTGTGTATTAGTGCTGGACAAACCAATGTGCAAACCCAGGTTAGACAGGGAAAAACTACTCTTGATGTCCTGGTCTAGAGATAGCCTAACTTTACTGAAAGAACAGAAAATAGCGCATAGCTGGGTGAAGAATTCTGTATGCAGTAAAATGTCTCAGTCATGGAGATGATCTTTTTTACAGTTTTACAGGGTATATGTGGTCCATGATATAATTCATTCCTTATTTTTCATAAATAAGTAAAACAAATCAAATGATCACTCAAATATTTTCAAAACAATGAATAACCTCCGTTTTGATTTTTATGAGCTATGCTAACAAGATATTTCTAGGGAATTAAGTATTAAAAAGGAGATGTTGTGGGATATAAACCAGAGTTCCATTGTTGATGAATGATGAAGTGACACTAATGTCAGAACAGCTAAAACTGGAATAACCAAAACAGTCAATTTGGTGAAATGGTGGCAGCTTTTATAGGTGTAGTTTACTTAATCATCTGGATGTTGTTTCAACATTTCCCAGTGGACAGCTCTTCGTAAAAATGCTTAATTGTCCGAAAGTAGCAAAGTTGTGAGTTAATTCCTTTTATAGCTTTCAAAAGGGATAGAATTCTTGTGTACTTCCACCCTGACATGTGCAGGAGGTGGGGGGTGTTACACAACCAAAAAAGGTGAGAAGTTCAAGGAACTTGGTAAAGTAAGTGTTGTTTGTCTGCTTGGTCCTCTCTTATTTTACAGCTCACTTGGTATTACACTGACAAATCAAGCAGAGAAGAGTACCATGTAAAAACTGAAAAAAACCCTTAAATTGATGATGAGTCATTACTCAGATGAATGTAATGAAGTAAAGAACCAACAATTAAGCTGAAGCAAAGGCTGTGTGTATAGATTGTAGACATATAAACTAGCAGATTTTTCTGAGGCTCTTGTGCACAAAGTATTTACCAAGCTAAGTCACAGCTCCTTTGAAGTCAATGGGAGTTTATGATAAGACCATTACCTTCCTCAAAGAGTGAGAACAGGAAAATCATATAAAATTTAAGTAAATTTTTAAAGTAAACTAAAATATAAGAAATAGGCTTCTGAGAAGTGAAAGAATCAACCTGAGTTCTTGCTAGTATGAAGCTGCTTTCTTTCTTCTGTTGTTTATACCATGTTCCTGGTAATATCCCTGTTGCTGGAATGCTTTTTAACATTTGTCAGCTACCCAGGTTTTCCTGTATTGTGTTTCCAATTTTCCTTTCATGATTGGACACTAGATCTACCCTGTCAAAATTATTCCTTTTATTGATTATTCTAACTCTAATTATAGCATGGGACACATATGGATTTATTCTATTAAGACTACCTGCAAATAAAAGCTTCTGTATTCCCTAGAATCATAGATTTTTGCTCAGATATAGGCATTAATCACAATTACAGGGTTTTATTGACTAATTCTCCCCAATTTTACAGCTGAAACCAAATAGATATTGGTTTGGGGATTTGTTTCTTCTAGAGCCTGTGCAGCTGTAAGACCAAGCTTAAAGTATTAGTCAGGTGACATCTATTTTTCAAATCAAATGTATTATGAACCCTTATAAGTAAATCATGAATACAACTTTGCATATTTTTTTCTCTTTTGTTAAATTATTTTGTCTTACTCTTTTCATACTTATGGGTTCCATAACAAAGTGTTCCAGGTAGGAAAAAATCTTTAAATGGTTATCACAAATTATAGCTTATTTAAATAAGTTAATTTATTACAATTGCACAAAGGAATTTTATTAAATATTCATTTTCTTCTATTTGCACTGATATTAGTAATTTAAGTTTGTCTATAGTGTAATCAATTACAGTGAAACATGCTGTGAGAAAGTGAGCCTCGCACATTAATTTAATCTATTTTAGCTACTCCTGCTGTCTCCAAAATCATTTCTATGGTTACAAGGCATTTGTCAAAGGTTTCTAAAAGAAAACATCCTGTGTTGCTGATTCTTCTCTAAACAAGGCTAGCATTTTATTATTCTCTCTTGAAATACCTAGTTTGGGATTTCTGTATCTCTAAACATTTCTCACTTTGTAGAAAAGAATTAAAACATTGTCATCAATTGACATTTTTTATACGCAAAATGCATGGTAGCTGCTTGTAAAACAGATACAAGAAACATGTAAATATTTGTAAGTAGCTAGGAGAACTCAACATGTCTCATCTGAGATATCAAAGTACTCAGTTTCTTTTCACCCTTTCAGGAGACATATTGACAGATTTCACCATGGGTTTTAGAGCTTTAAGAACTTAGTTCTAGGCTGAGATGAATATAAATTGATACCTATAATATCAAGAAGGGAGGAAGGAAAGCTTTGGAATTGTAATCTCTTAATATGAATCCATGTCAATTTTTGTCCTACATTTGATACAACTCACATGTAGTCCTAAGTGGTAGAAACTTAGAATAGTCAGAGTTATCCTCTTGATAGTTGAATGCAATTGGCAGCAAACTTATATAGATTATTTTTGTGAGAAATACATTCTTTTCAATCATCATTTGAGAAAAAAATAACACAAGCTGCTCTGAGACTCCAATATGAAATATCACCAGTAGCCTAAGAACAGGCCATGACTACCACCCACTTTAATCTTACATAAATTTGTACTGCTGCCCAAAGGGACAATCTCTGCCTCTCGCACTTGCTTTCTCCCTTGTGCCAGAACAAGGGTTCATGAGTCTGAATGGCAAGCTAGCTCTAAACTGCCATTTTGTGTTAGACTCCACATGTAGCAGTCACCCTAATTGAGATCCAGACTGGAATGTTGCTCTTTTGTCCTATATTTACAGAAAGATTGAAACTCCATCTTCCAAATCAGTCTCTCTGTTGCTACTTTAACACAACATAAATAGAATTTAGTTTTCTCTGTGAAGACATTGGGAGATCTTTTCAAGGTTTCTTTGGTTTATATATATATATGTATTTACTACAGGGGATTTGCAGTATCTTATTTACTTGTGTGATGCCAATGCTCAGAAATCCAGTTCATGATGAACTCTGCAAACATGACTATGTCTATAACAAATCATAGCATGAGATAGGTCAGAAGGTACCTCTGGACCACCTAGTCCATCCTAGTTCAAAGCAGACTAACTTCAAAGTTAGCTCATGATGCTGAAGGCTTTGCCCAGTTGAATTATAAAAAACTTAAAGGACTGAGGTTTCATGGCCTTTTTGGTCCCAGTCCTTAACCACATTTATGGGGATTATTTTTTGTTTATCTAGTTGGAATTTGCCTTTTTCAACTAACGTCTGAAGTCTGTTGCTTTAATCTTTATAGCAACTCATTAAGTAGTTGAAAATAGCAATTCCATCCTCCCCTGCCTAGTCACCTCTCCTCATCTATCACATGCTCCAATCCCCTAACCATCTCAGCAGTATGATAATAATGAGTATATCACTGAAAAAGTAAAGACGATCAAAGAAGAAAGAGGAAACTAAAAAAATAAGCAAAGTGATTAAGGTAGTGCTAGGCACATGTCACTAGTTGGAATGAAGAACTGCTAACGTAATACTTTTCTGGAAACAAAAAGTTCATCCACTTCAAACCTTTTTCTGAAGACAAACAACCATGAAGAATTTAGGCATTAACTCCCAGATTTTGGGTAACAGGATCTCTCCCCTTCGCAGAAACTTGTTCAACCCCTCGTTTTGGTATTAATAGCTCACCACTGTCTCCATAACATTTATATGGAGCTTAAATTCCTTGAAAGATTGGGAAGATAGAATAAGGCTTTTCCTATTTTTTTTGTGGTTATAGATTATAGTCACTGCATTTCAAAATAGAAGAACTATAATTTTTTCATCTACTACTTAAATACTAAATGCACAGTTTGCTGGTAGAGAGCAGTGTCAGAAAAATAAGAAGCTGATGGGGAGAACAAATCCCTTTCAATATAGGAGACTAATGAAGAGACTCGCTTCTTTACACTGTGTAAATTCTGACTTTTATCACAAAGTAAAAACCAAAACCAGCCCTCCCAGCTCTGTGTCTCACGAAACAAGCACCAAATGTACCTTCCACATGTTAACTGGCCTATTGCCTAGATTAATGTTTGTGCTACAGATGTAACCGTAAATGAAATTTTTAATGAAAATTAATTATTTCTTTGCATTACGTACACAGAGCTATGGCTCTATTTTGAGGTCAGGTGATAGCAAGCCTATGAATAACCCCCAAAAGCTGACAAGAATCCAACTCTAATATTAAAGAGAGCACATTCATAAAGTGAGGGCTTTATCTGCTTCATTTAATGTTTTTTAAAATACATGAAATGTGGAAAAGGACATTAAATCATCAAATAAATCTTGTAATAATGAAAGTATTAGCTTGAATTAATATTGACATTTTTTGAAATTTAAAGAGTACTGTTTATCAATTCTAGGTGAATGCATATATTCCTGAGAAGAGGTAATCCATGATTTACTGCTCAACTGTGCTACATTAATCAAATGATGAAGATATTATTAAAAAGTAATAAGGACCACCACTCTGCCACTGGAATTTTATCAACAGCCACTGCAAAACATACTGTTTTGGGCATATTTGTGTTCTATGATTTGGCAGTTTAACTTTAGAGGTAATTTCCCAGGGGATTTGTTATGATAAAGAGTTTCCATAGATGTGAGTGTTCCAAAAGCCAAACCATTAAGATACAGATTTTCACAGAAGTGGTGTCACATCCCAGTTTCTTGGGACAATGACTCAGATTCGCTGATTCCCAGGTCAGGATTAAGGTGAAATTACACCAAGAATTCTTTAATTTATACAGCTCAATTTTTATTCACTCACAACGCATAATTGTAATGAAATTTTGTCAGTAATCCTCTGCAACAGGAATTAAACTTACACCGACTAGTGGCAGATCTTATAACATACCCCAATAAGTCTTATACATGCCCCAACAAGCCTTGTCTTATATGTGGGCATACAGAATAAAAATGGGAGATAAAAGGGGAAAGAGGAGAAGAGACAGAGAGAAAGACAAAAAGGAAGATTTCACCAGTCCTAATTCCATTGTTGGTCCAGCCTAGGGGCTCAGTTCCAGTGGGGTGCAGCCACCTGGGGCTTTGACTTGTGTGCTTTTATAATTCCTTGCCCCTCCTCCAGGTGGGCACTTTGACTCATTAGGCTAATTACACATCATGCACAGTTTATGTTTCTAGAATTCTCCTTGCTTTTGGTACATGCGCAGTTTGTACCTCCAGATTCTTCTGGAAATAAGTCCGTGGGCTCAGGGGCTGTTGGGGAGTTACTCTTCCCTCCCTGCAGGTGTGACTGTTGTTTGACTTTTCATGAAAACAGCTTCTCTATTGGCTCTTCACAGAGTCACTCTATGTGGGAGACATTGGCCTGTCAGCCTTGCGCAGCCCCTGAGAAGCAGCTAGGCTTTGATGAAAAACAGGCCTTTGAAGAAAGATAAGAGGCTGCTGAGTTGTGCCAAGGTGGCAGGGAAAAACAACGGACAGCTGCAACACTGAACTGTGGAAAAGTACTGAACTGTGAGAAGTTACTACTGCGAGAACAATGCATGAATGAGAGGGTGATTGGTCTGCACAGCGCGTGTTAGAGTGGTCTTATGCTGATAGGAGAAAAGGTTGATAGCTGTCTAATGGCTGATTTGTTAACTATGAGGTAAGAGCTTTACCGACAGCATCCGAGAGCATAAGTATGTATCACTGTAACAATAAGCTCTCTTTCTTTCTGGATTTCATCGGGAGTCCGTGCCTCAGTTGCCACAACTCAAGATAGGGAAGTTCAGCCTCTGAAAAGTCTGGTCCCACCTCTGCTGGACCCCCTCCTCTTGCTGCGCCTCCCTGCCATTACCTACACAGCCCTGGAATTTCCATAGAAAGCATTTCCTTTGCAAAGTTCTGTACTGGATGATTGAGACATTAACTATGCTTTCATCAGACCATCATAAGTGGGATCTAAATTTGCTCATCCTGGTCGTTCAGAGACTTAAAACTGATAATCATAGTTTGAGGATTAAGAATTCATTGGGATTTTCAAAGACATTCTATTGCTAATATAGGTCTACTCCTATTTGTATCAATAGGACATATCTTTGGTATTGGAACAGAGGAAATTAAATGTTGAATACTTCGGAAAATATTATAAAGTACTGTTAATTCAGCATTTTTCTTATTTGTGTGATTTAGATGCATTTCCAAAAATCACAAAAGCTAGGTCCCACATGTTTTCATCTGGAAGGACCCTGTTTCAGTGCAAGGGAATTTTTCTTGTGAAATAAAGTCAGACCTCAGCTCTCAGTTTTCAAAAATAAATCTGGTTATATGAACCACTCTGAAAATAAAGATTTTTTTAAAAATAAACAGGACTGTATAACATGCAACATATTAAGTTTGGATTCTCTGGCAGAATATTTTCTAGATATATAGATTTTCTACTCTTTTATGATTTTTAGCACCTTTCTCTTCAGGCAAGCAGTTACACTTATCAAAACACACAGTCACATTGAATGCTTGGCCATGATGCATTGATCACAGATCAGATTATTTCCTTCCCTCTGGTCACTGGTAGTGAAAAGCAAGCTGAATGGCACTGCCTCTACTGGTCTCCAGATGCTGCACCATAGACTCTGGGGATGCTAATCCTCAGCTGCATCAGTTTCTAACAACTTCAGATGACTCTTGTAATGGGTACACTTTATCAATTGTTGTGTACTTCCTAGCAAACGATAGCAATTTCCTACTTTCTCCTTCAATTACTCTTTTTTTTTTTTTTTTTTTTTTTTTTTTGTCACTGAATCACTTGCAAAGAAAACTGACTTTGAGAACCAATGGAGATTTCATGGAAGTCACCTGAAGCTTTTTCCACTGGCCCAAATAAGGTATCGAAAAGCTGTATCGATTTATCCGTGAATTATCAAGAGTTCTTTAAAAGATCCTGACAAAATATGTCAGGATGAAATCTAGAAAGATGTCATTTTCTGTCAGTTTGATGTAAAAGGTTCTGTATCTTTTTCAGCACAAATGTAGAAATTCATTCATGGGACTTGACCTGAATGCAGCTAGGAATCTTGATTTAAGATTACTAATTGCTTTATGACTCAAACTCAATATGAAAACACTGCAAAGCAAGGGGGTTTTTTTGCTTTTTCTCTGGCATTTATACACTGTGAGAAATAAACAGCTGGGGTAAGCAGCAGGCTTTTCAATATGTTTTATTTATTTATACACAGAACTTTAAGCATATGTCATATTGATGGCATTTACATCATAATATATGTTGTTCCCTATAGCTGTGCAAATTCATCAAAAATTGTCTGAATATCTACTGAATGTTAAGGCAGGAACAGCTTACCAAACTTTTTTTCCATCTGGTTCTTATCCCGCAGGCTCAGCTCTTCTGCATAAAGCATTCAGTGAAGGAAATGTATGTTTTAAAATGTAATAGTCTGCCTCTGAAAGAAAGTGGTTCCTTTTCTCAGTCCAAAGGAAAGAAGAAACAGACATGAGAATTTAGTTTGTTCCAGCCATGAGAACAAAAAGAAGTAATGCATCCATAGGGAGAACTAACTAAAAGGATTACATCTACATTAAATTAAATGCATTAGAAAAAGTGTTTTTGTACAACACCTTGTACAACAAACACACCTTTTCAGTTGTACAGTTGCGTTACAGATTTATATATATATATATTGAACAGAGTCATTGATACAGAAAAGTTCTGTTCTTCAGTTTTATGCTTATAACATGTTAAGACTTTGCCCTTCAGTGTTGTCTAAGATGTGGGACTACCAACACCCTCAGCTGTGCAGCCATAATCTGAGAATTAATATCAGGAAATATTATACAGGTATGTATGACTGTAGTCAGTCCATGCATGCTTTACTCATGGGTCCCAGGGCTGTTAGCTGCTAACATGCTGTTGGAAAACTCTGTCTACCCATCCAGATTAAAATAAGCAAGTACTGATTTGTCTGATCTTTGACATTGTTCCAGGGTCTGTTGATATCCACAGAATGGGCTGCCCAGGGAGGTGGTGGAGTCCCCATCCCTGGAGGTATTTAAGAGTCGGGTCGACATAGCACTTAGGGATATGGTGTAGTTGGGAACTGTCAGTGCTAGGTAACGGTTGGACTAGATGATCTTCAAGGTCTTTTCCAACCTAGATGATTCTGTGATTCTGTGAAGTTTTTGGTTTGATTTTGTTGGGTCTAGGTCAAGCCTGCTCCATGCCAACCCAGACACAATTAGTTTCAATAAAAATTGCACAAGTTCAGAAAAGTGGATATTTTTTGTGTTGAAAGCACACTGTACCCAAATCCTGTCTTGTATTGATTTTTGGTCTAGAAGATGCATGGAGACCTACTTTCTATGTATTATTCTGGACAGTGAGTGGAAATGCATGCTTTATTTAGTGGGATGTCTCTGAAGATGGAAAGAAGAGGTCCCTCTGCATTAAACAACTAAGATGTTTTCTTTTAGGTGGTAGATAAACTTGAATTATTCTTTACATAGCAGCATAATCCTATGTGTCATTCACTATCTTGCATAAGCACCATAACAGTAACAGTCCACATACTTACTACCACAAAACACCGGCAGACAGTATTCAGAAAAATGGAGCCAGTGAGTAGTACTGTAACCATGGCAGCAATTGTCTGGTATCTCACACATGTAGTATAGAGTGAGAAGACACATACCTTTGCACTTAGGGCAATACACTGTCCAAACACCAATGACTCACCTTCTTTTTTTTCCAGCACACAAAGGAGTGATGGGTACCTTTTGTTAAGAAAAATATGACAAGTCTGAAATATGACAGGTGAAATAGAAACCAGATAAGATAGAATCTTCCCTTTATTCCCAATAGATAAACTCTATTTCCTGGCAATGTAAAGATTTTCAAGACTGAAGATAACATATTCATTTTTTATCCTCTGTAGCCTGGAACCATGAATCTTCTTAAGAATTATGTTATCTTCTCAGTATAAGTTAGTTTTGCGATATGCCTACCACCTAAGGGGTAAAATAATCAGTGTTCAATAAAAAGTTTTTCTTAGCAGACTAATTTTTAGAAAGCCTGTAAATTATGTCATGTGCCTTTAGTTCTAGAAACATCTTGATTTCTGAATTTGTGACACAGTTTTCTGGCCTCCATTAGCAGTTTCAAGAATACCTAATTTTTACATTAGTCACTCACTGGCCATTTTAATATGTTTTTTTTTAAAAAAAAGAAAACTACAGAAGAAAAAATGGTTCCAATTACATGGTTGGCACTTGAATTTTTCTTCCTTGGGCAATGGTATCCAAAGTTATGTGCTTATCTTGTTAAACATTCCCAAGATCAGTGGGAAAGCTGAAAACAAACATGACATTTTATCCTTGGCAAGACAGACAGTAAGCTGGAAGAATTCTTTTTTACCATTCCAAAATCATTCTTTGTTCTCTACATCATGTTTATTTCTACAAATAATAAAAAGAAAGAACTCTGGTTTCACACCTAGGAAAATACAGAACAAAGCCCTATCACCTAGGGAAAAGATACCGAGTCCTTGAGCTTATTCACAGTCTTATAATGGTGTAGCTGAATGGAATTCTTCCATTGATACAAAAGAGTCCACATAAATGCAGATATAATATGAAAATACATGTATGCTATAATTCAGTGTCATCATCAGGAAATTATCATGAAATTGGTTTCTCTAATGAAAATTGGCTGGTATTCATCCCATTTAATAGAAATTGGAAGATATAAGTGGACCCAGTAAAGCTGGAGAAGTGGGGAAAATGTTGGCATGTGAATTTTTCTGTTCATAAATTCAAGAAAGCATCCTGTAGAGAGAAAAAAAAAAAAAAAAAAAAAAAAACAAAACCAAACCAGACGTTCACATATTGAATTTGAACTATATCAAAAGAATGATCAGTATGCTTCTCTAGATTGCTCAGCAAAAATATTTTCTCAGTGTGCAGTGGTAGAAATGAACCACAGAAGGATTAAGGAAGAACAGATAAAACCTAAAATGAATAATAAATAGATATATATACCTGAATACAGTTTACATAATATAGACCATGGAAAACAATAGCATATTCCCACTTGGAATACTATGTTTTGTTATGGACCTTAAAAGATGCATATTCAAATAATGGAAATAAACATGATTGCATCAGAGCCATGATAAGGACTGTCATACAAAAAGCAAAAAAGATGACTGAATAATTTGACTTGAAATGGGACAAGGAAGAAACAGGCAAAAATTAGACAATTCCAAGTATATTAATAGAATCTTGGTGTCCTAGAACATTAATAATAAAACCTTTTGGTTAAGTAGATACCTAACAGAAGTAGATAAGTAGATATTTACACAACTTGCTTAATAAAACCCTGTGTGTTTGTGTTACGTAATTATTTTGTGGAACTTTCTGCCACAAAATTTCATTAGACCAACAAAATAAAATAGAATACCAGTATCAGTATACCACTGAAACATGTGATATGGGTATAAGAAAATTTCCATAGTTAAAACATACTAAAATATTAATTTCCTGAATTCCTATGATTCAAAATGTAACTTGCCTTCTGACTGTCAGAGAAGAAACTTTAACTAAGCATAAATTCAGCCATAGCTGACTATTGTGAATTTTCTTATGCCTTTCTCAGAAGTCCTGCTGGCTGTAAAAAGACACAGAACAATGAAAGACAACACTCACTTAAAATGACAATTGCTACTATGGCGCTTTTTTGCTTTTTTTTTTTTTTTTTTTTTTTTTTTAATTATTAGATCTAGGTAAAATATGTCCATTCAACCTTCATTTTTAATTTAAGAATGGACTTTTGGTGACATTTGGATACTAAATAAAATTAGCTAAATCTCTCTCTGTTGTTCATTTAAACAAAATGAAAATGAAGACAAAGTAGAAATAAATTGACTTTATTTTTCAGTGATTAATTTCATTTCACTATTATTAAAAAAAGCTTACAACTGTTTGATACAAAAATGAAAGATATCCCTTATCATCTAAAAAAAAAAAAAAATAAATTGCCAGACTTATTATCTGAAATTTAAAATGTTGCTTTATGATAGTTCTTTGCCCAGGAACAACACTGCCCTGTAACTGCATGCTCTGCAGGGTTAGATGAATAAGGGACAGTGAGGCCTACACATTTCTTCTTCTAAAAGAATACCTTCTTACAGCTGTTCATTGAGGAGGAAGATAACAGAGTGGGGCAATAAATACGTACTAAAAACTTTTGCCATTTCTCACTGCACACTTACTCTATCACACTGTAGGATGAACACCATAGGTGATATTACTAGAAGTAAGCAAGGAAGTTCTCAAGTACTTTTTGCCATAAGGGCATTTAGATATCTATGCAGCATTTTTTTCCCTCTAGTCCCTAAAGAAAACCTTTCCTTCTTGTGTCTATGGTAATAGACTAGTGAAAAATATTTGCTTTGGCTAACTGCCTATAGGGATCCTACAGGAATGATTCAACAGTAGCCAGAAAGCAAATCAGCTTCATCAGAGGCATGAAAGTTAAGTGTAATCACACCTTGATTTAGTTTGCGGAATTTTAATGAGGGACTCTATACAAATCCCAGAGGTACATCACTGCTTTTATTGTTTAACTTTAATTATTATTTGTGATATGAAACAGATGCTTTTCTTGGTAACCGTATCTACCTGAATATCACTTTGAAACATATGCTAAATGACCACCTTGCAATTAGGTCAAGTGATTAAGAGAGACAGATGGTTGTTTAATCTAAATGAATAATGTTAGGAGGTTTTTTTAAAACATGTTTAGTAATGCTTATAGTTTTTGCTTATATGTTATTTCAAAATCTAGTTGATATCCTGTTGGTGTTGATGGATTTTCAGTGCACCAGTAGAGGGTTAATGTTAATTTCTCTATAGTAGCTCCTGTTTGATATGAAAATATTTTTCTTTTTTTCCATTTTGATTCTTGAAATGGTGGTGGGAGAGAACAGCCAGAAGAAAAATGAATATATTGATACATTATTTAGGAAAGGTAATGAGCAAAGATCATCTCCATGAGCACGTGAGAGCAACAAACATTCCTTTTTCAGTGGCATAGAAACTTATGGCTCACATGAAACATGGACCTGTTGGACCAAGTCAGAGCTGGGCCACAAAGATGATCAGGGAGCTGGAGCACCTCCCCTACAAGGACAGGTTGTGAGAGTTGGGGTTGTTCAGCCTGGAAAAAAGAAGGCTCAGGGGAGACCTTCTAGCAGCCTTTCAGTACCTAGGGGGGGACTACAAGAAAGCTGGAGAGGGACTTTTTACAAGGACATGTAGTGATAGGAGAAGGAGTAAAGGATTTAAACTGAAAGAGGGTAGATTAGATTAGATTAGATTAGATTAGATTAGATTAGATTAGATTAGATTAGATTAGATTAGATTAGATTAGATTAGATTAGATATAAGGAAGAAATTCTTTACTGTGAGGGTGGTGAGACACTGGAACAGGTTGCACAGAGAAGTTGTGACTGCCCCCTCCCTCTAAGTGTTCAAGGCCAGGCTGAAGGGGCTTTGAGCAACCTGATCTAGTGGAAGGTGTCTCAGTCCATGGCAAGGGGATTGGAACTGGATGATCTTTAAGGTCCCTTCCAATCCAATCCACTCTATGATTCTCTGATAGTTGTAGAGCTATCAGTCCTACAGGTTGAGAAAATCATGATGCAGACCATCTACAGGATCATGAGGTTGACCTAAAAATTAGAAAGCTTAAAATTTTGTTTCAAATATTTGTCAAGGTGTTTTTTGCTTGCTTGTTTGTTTGTTTGTTTGGTTTTTAATGGGGACATTAATTTTTTATGGCTTTCAGTCTGAAATTCATTCTTTAATATTCCCATATCGATACAAGTTTTCAGCACTGTTTTCATTCAGATTTACTCTTTGCTCTCACTTAAACTTTGCTCTTACTTAACCTCTGAACCTGCTGTTTTTATATTTCTTTCAATGTTGCTTGTGTTTACTCATGACTGGAAGGGCTGTTGAAGCTTCCTGAACACATTCCTTTGTCCAGGCAGATTTTTAGAACTTTCTAGCTATATCTGGCATTTCCAACCATGCAGTTGAGAAATGCACAGCAACTCCAGACAACCTGCAACTATCTGGGAATGACAAATATGAATCTGATGGATGTAATTATCTATTAAACAAGCAACATACAGTTGCTCTGTACATTTTCAGTATGATCAGCATTTCTTAAACACTAGACCTGTCATTCATTAATAGTATCTACAGGCATGTGTGTCCAAATGAGTCACAATTTACAGAACATATGCAGAACATATGCAGAACATATACAGAACATATGCACATTGCACATGTACAGATATAGGATATCTGCTGAGGTACTTCCAAACAGATATATTTTAGCACTCTCCCTGCCTCCACTGTGAAGACCGTTGGGAAAAAAATAAAGAAAACATTGAATTTAACTCAGTAATGTATTTTTCTCTTATAAGTAGACAAATGAAGTCATTAAACTGGGTTTCTTGAAACCAGTTCCCCTCTCTTTCTGATCTAACAATAACACAGTTTTTTCCTAATATATAAGTAGAAGCCTGAACCTGTGGAACAGAGATTGTCTCATTGTTAATCAAAGCCATGGTTTAATATGATTTAGGGCAGTGAAATAATGTTTCTCTGTGCAGCTTGATTGCTGGTACTGACATCACCACTTTTATTACTTTCCCTGCTTTGGAAACCAATTGACATTCAGTTCAGAAATAACTCTGTTTGCTCAGCCAAACTGACTTCAATGCTCTCCCTGTGAGCTGACAGCTGGTTTGCCACAGATGATGATGAGTAATCAGCTGATCACGGCTGAAAACAGAACCATGCACCTGGAACCATCTTAAACTCACATTTCTATTACATTTGGAGTAGCTATGGAGGCCTCAAGAATTGATATAATATTGACATACTGTTCCAATATTATCTTTTTCAAAATCAGTTACTTCCAACTGAATTTGCATAGCTGAGTTTACCTGTGCATATTTGAGGGACTCTTCTCTAGTTCTGAAAATTGAAGCATTCACATTATCTTCAACATCCACAGATTTTTTTGTCCAGAAAATGTTTCATCAGACTGAAGTAAAATAAAGATAGTTATCATCAGAGATTAATGTCTCTACATTTAAATAAGAAAGCCTCCCTTAGGCTTGGGTCACCAACCCAATCTTTTGTTTTCAGGATTTCTTTTATTATCATTCACCATGTCCTCCATAACTATAAATCTTGGTGATATTGGCATAAATGTTTGTGTTTTAGCCACTGAAATGCTCATGTTGAATATTTTTTCATAAGAGTTGCATACATGGAAAATGGGGAGATGACGTATTAGCTGATTTTGTTTGTTGACATGTCAAATAACAAATGGAATAACAATCTTTTCATTTTGTGAGACTGTTGCTCAATTTCAGTGGTTGGATTGCTGCAGTTTATGCCTAGTCACATATTTACAAGAAGTAGCAAACAATATCCACGATTAGATAGCTAAAGAAGATCGATATATATACCCCAGTATCACATAGTACACACATATACACACCAACAAAGATCTTTGGATTTGTCTGAAGTGTAGGAAGAAGCCTACAAAAAAGGAATTCTGTGATCTTTGATTATCCAAGGACATTATGACTGAGGGAACTGCTTACTGACATTATTGATACTTCATTATTCATATAGTATTAATATGGGTTATTATAGTATACGTTACCAGAGTCCTGTGTAGGTCCTGTGTAAGTCCTATGTCCTTTGGTAAATAAGAAGTAGGCATGTGTCTTTTGAAAATGAAGATGTCTTTCTAGAAATTTTAACTGGAGGTTACACCCCAGTTATACTTTGTAACAGATATTTATCAGGAAGTAAAAAGTTTTATGGGAAGGTTCTGTCTGAGAGGACAGACACATGGCTGCTTGCGAAGGAATTACTTTTTCATATTTTAAATTGTCAGGGTATTTCATCTGGGTGTTTTAATGGACTTGGGGGGAAAAAAAGCGCTATCTGTGACAACTTCTATATTTGATTATCAGTTGTTCCCAGTGGTGTTATACTCCTTTTAGAGGAGTGGGTTTTGTGGCACGGGTTTTTGTGGCATACACATATAAATGTGTAAAAATACCCGATGGATGGGAGTAAAGAATGAGAAGCCAGACTCAGGGGTATCCAGTGACAGTACAAGAAACAATAGGCACAAACTGAAATACAAGAAATTCCTTTAAACATGAGAAAACAGATTTTCAGTGGGAGAGTGATGAAACACATGTTACTCAGAGAGGCTGTGGAGTTTCCATCCTTGGAGACATTCAAAAGCCAACTGGACAGTAGCCAGTAGCCAGGCCTCAAGGACAAGGGAGAGGAAACTTCCTGGCATGCATATGTTGGTACTCGGGTTGGTTTAGTTGTTACAAATAAACCTACATATTTAATTTTAATGACCTCATCACAGAGATGATTTTTTAGAGTTGTTCACTTTCAGGTTTATATAATCATATATTTAAATTCTGGCTGCTTATGTGCCAGCTAGATTATGAAGTCTAATCAACTCTTCAGACATGTGCATATCATTATTCATACATCACAAATACAAACCCACTTACTTTCTGTTCATGACCATTTCACCTATTGTTGCTTTATCTATTATCATTGTGTGTCATATCCAGAAGCTTTTGCAAAAAAATCCCATGAGATTTTATTACAAGATTTCCATCACATCAATGGGGAAAACTGGACTTGTGAATTTGTCTTAACCCTTCTTCAGTCACTTTGAAATATCAGGATATGTTTTACATTCAAACAAAGCAGCTGAAAAATGTTTCAATCAACCTCCATAATCAAGGGTATATTTTCTGCTTGTTCAGTGTAATGGCCTCACAGTGATAGCAGATAACATACACTACTGTTTTCATTATAGTACTCCTGTTTTCTTCTTTGTTTTGAGAGTAAATGAAAATTTAGTGTGTCATCAGTATACACGGTAGTATTTTGAAGAATATCAACTACTTTGCAGTGAAAATGAAGAAGCTTTTCTCTCCCTCAAATTTATCTCAGTACTTTTCAGTGAGAGAATCCCAACTGTGTGAAAACTTCCTTTGTGTACTTAGTGGAGAGTAGATTGTACTTAAGAGCTGATGAGAGAAAACAAAGTATGGTGCTACTATCTCTAGAATATAGAGATTCATTGAAATACACCAACCCAGGATAAGCACAAAAAAAAAAAAAATCTTGTTTTCCAAAGATATATTTGGGTAAAAGTGTAAGTTACAGCTGATGACAAATCTCAGAAATAGCAATCCTATAAGAAACTAGCATTATGTCATTGCTGTGGGCAGTAGCAGAGAGAGCTCAGTATTGGAGCTGCCCAAGGTTGATTTCAAAGTATAGCATCTCCTTTCTAAAACAAATGCATTTTACCTGTGTTTGTTACTGATCAATGAGTTAGAATAGTACAAGATTCCAGAATTAAAAATGCATACACAAAAAATATGTTTTAAAAAAGCTAGAAATATTTAGCAACTGTCTTGGTTTGATATAGCCACTGTATGCCTTCAACAGCAGCACGGAATGTGGCAAAATGTTATATATATTAGTCTGGGAATCAATTGTCTTGCACATTTCTTTCTCAGAGAACCACAGATGTTTCTCCATTATTTTATGCAGACACTTGGACAATAATATTTCCATAAAAAAACTTAGAGTAGATGGCTCAGTATTTTCCAAAAATTATGAGATTCAAATCACAGTCTTTCAAAGAAGAGTTAAAATATCATGAGATCATTTCATTTAGCCTCTTTACCCCTTCTTTTTTTTTCTTAAGAGTTACAAAGAAAACTGGTGAAAGGTGTAAAGAAGATGAAAAGAAGTAAAGAAAAGAAGTGCCCTTACAGAAAAATCACTGATCTGAGCAGAAAGATGGTGTGGGACTGAAGTAAGAGCAGAGAGATCCTTTTCATGAAAAGAGGACAGCTCTTGAGCCTTACCTGGGCTCAAAGAAGAGATAAGGAGAAACTTTAACAGCATGTTAGCTGCCAAAGGACAGCAGAAAATAGAAAGAGAAGGATGTCTGGGGCCATCAAGAGACTGAGGAGAACAAGTTGTAAGTTAACATGGGGGCTCTCCTTACTGCTATAATAACCTAGGGTAGCCACCTTCAGTGTACTATCCAGTATGAATCTACCTTCAACTCCCAATAACAGCTCTCTTGCCTGTTCTTGTTGGGAATGTTAGTTCACCTATGTTGTTCCTCATCTATTTTTTCTTCCAAATTATTGTCTACAACTCTCTTTCTCCTTTAAAATTCTCAGTCCTGATCCTACTTCTTATCATATATGTCTCTCCCGTTGCACCTCCAGGACTGCTAACTTACAGTATTTTAGACATGACCCTGAGACACTTGTGCCTCATTTAAAGATTCAGGCATTGGAATCAAATGTCTGTTTAAAAGCCTCCATTTTCAATTTTATTTTATTTTATTTTATGTTATTTTATTTTATATTTCTAATAGCTAGGGCTGCAAAGAAAAAATGCATCAGACAAAAATAAAGAGGGTAGGAATAGAGCAGAACCCAAACGTTTTCTTTTTTTAAAAAATGGGATTTTTCTTAAAATGGATTTCATAATATTTGGGTAGCTTAAGGCATAGAGTTTTTTCTTTTATAGTGCTTTGCTTCCCACTGCTGTTATAATTTTATTCCTGTATTCTTGTTTCATTTCCCTCAGTTTCCTACACATTGCATTATAGTTTGGTCCTAGCTTTCTTCTGGAATATTTTTTTGTATCTGACCTATTTTCTTTAGGTTGTCTTCTCCCTCTATCCTCTTTTGGAACTACACACCACCAACATTAGCCAAGACTGAAATAAATGCAGAAAGTCAGCAAACATATTTTGTAAGAATATTGGTTATGAAAAACAACAGCAACCACAACAACCACAAAACTGAAACTTTTATTATATTTATAGCAGTAATGTGAGAATCAACAGGTTTGGACTTACAGGTTCTCTGCAAAAGTGACCAAAAGGGAGAGATTCTGCTCTGTCATAAGAGAGAAATAATTTGGTCTTTATCCTTAACTGGAAAAAAAAAAATAGATCTAGGCACGTTATACAGCACCAAAGCACAGGAACATAAAAACACTTCTTTACTTAAAGTACTATTAAAGTAGATTTCCATATCTGGGCAGGAACGTCTTAACATTACCCTAGCATAACTCAGGAGTGAAACCAATAAAGTGTAACCAGACTCTTAGCCATTTTCTCATTTTTTTCAGTTTACAGTGAGCCTTAGCGTGCTAACAGATACTGGCTGTCAACTGAAGTGGGACAGTAGAAAATGCTATTATCATCCAGCCCTGGAATAAATGCAGTAGATCAGCTATGCCTGTGCTGGGCATAGCAGTGTCTGACAGAGAAATGAGGAGACACCTAGTGTCTGTCAGCTTCAGCAAACTAATTTTAATCTATCACCAGAGGTTACCGGAGCCCTTAGCCTGCTAAGACTTTATGCACATTCAGCAGTTCCACCTAGAGTCTTTATAACAAAAAGATGTAGTTAATTGGAAAGGTATGGTACCAAACACCACTCTTCTGAGTACTGTGTAACCACTTGCACTGGGGCTAATCAGAGCTCCGATATAGTTATGTAGTTTGTACATACAATAGGAAAATCTAGAAGGTCACTTTTTGTGGAGATCTTCAATCATGAGCTTGCTTCAGAGGTGGGCAGCTGCAATATTATATTGGCAATCTTAACTTTAATCTTTAATCAGTGCCTGGATATGCTGCTTTGGAGTCGATACTTCAAGACTTAGTTTCGTATATGTGAGAACATGCATATGGATCCATTAAACTGGAACACTGTTTTTCTGATTAAGGATACCAATTAAACTCAGACACCAGAGTGAAAAGAGTAGGCGTATTTTACTAGTCATAACCAAATAATGTAACAGACAATACAGAAACATGCAGTAAGAAAAGGCAGAATAATGCACCTAAAGCAACAAACAGGAAAATACAGGGTAATGCATCAAATCATTACTACATGAGAGAGAGAATAGTGATTAAGACAGATACATCACCACTTGCATACGTTACCATCATCCAGATCCGCAGACGCTGGGGAGCCCCGGTTACAGCGAGGATTTGGAGAGCCTGTCCCGGCAAGTGGGAAATCCTATGCAGTGCGTCCACCCATAGGTGAGGCATCCAAAGTCGCTGTGAGCGGGTCCAGCCTTATATAACAAAAATCAGCAAGCCAGAATAACTGGCACCTTTGTTTTGAGTGGAAAATTTCTGGTTTCATTCTCCTCTTGGATTCCACCCAAAGCCTGGCCAGGGCTTGGGGGGGGGAGATCAAGGGAGTTTCTAACAAGGCCAAATACGTGGGTTCTCAGCCTTGAACAAGGCTAAACAAGGGAAGTTGGATACATTCTCTCAGTATTTCGTCCTCACTACTGATTATATTCTAAGCTACACCTTTCACTAGTGAGCTTACATACTTTGTTAATGACTACATACTAAGTTAGCAGCTTCAGCTTGGGGCCTGTTGTTCAGGCTGCAGTATTTCACTGCTTTAGCACTTTTTACACCAGCATAAGTGGGTTGTTATAACTTAGTACAATACCTACTAGCACAATGGTTATCAGTTACAAAATATACAGGATTCATCTATAGGTCAACTCTGGCTTGGACCTGTTGTCCAAGCCTTAGTACTTCAAACACATGCAGAATAAAAAGATATAAATAAGAAAAAAACACAAACTAACCATTTTTTAATACATAGATTTATGCTAAGCATCCCATAGCACAGTCAGTTGTCTTTTTGCAAAATATTTTAAAGAATTGTTAAAAAAGAGGCCAAATTTAAAAATGCTTTTCCAAATAAGAAAACTACCACAATCAGTTAAGTTTCCTTTCAGTAACTTGATTCTTGTATAAGAATATAAAATGGCCATAAAAAAACCCCTCAGTTTGTATCTGAAAGTTTATTTTTATTTTTTCTTCTTTATAAAACAAAAAATTACTAGTTGTCAAAAAGAGGTTTTTCTTGATTTTATGAATTATATTTTCTATTCCTGGGTGTTCTTTCCCTTAAAACTCTTCGTAGGATTTTTTTTTTAACTTTGTTTTAGGATTTTGAAGTCAGTAAGTATTGTATCTTCTTGTTGTCTGGAAAGTTTAACTGCTTATTATAACTATAGTATTACCATAATCTAAATACTTACACAAACAAAGACATTTTTGGTTATGCATGTCAACATTTAATCCAAATTCTGTTTTTTAATAAAACTTAAGCCAGATGATATGCAGATTTTATGCAAGATTCATGAGGAAAACACAACTATTTACAGTATGCAAATGATATGTAAATATATCCCTATCTTCTGACAGTCATTGAAGCTCAAGGATATCCTGTCTTCCCCAAATGAGACGCAAAGAATGAAAAATGGTCCCAAGTTCAGCAACTGCTAAACTCCATGTCTAGTACAGCAGTGTCTAGCTTTCTTGGCCCTGCAAGCGGCATACCAAAATCACCACAAGTCTGAAAACAACAAGGCATTTATTCTGCAACTAAGGGCAGACAGGTCCCTATGAATGGTTCAAAGGTAGAAGTGGACTAAAGGTAGAGGAGACCTCCCTAGGAGATCTCACTGCTCAATTACCAGAGGGAGGATGGATGCACACCTTGATCACTGAATGACCTTTTGATTTCAGCTTCAAAAGTGCCTCATGTCTTCGCACAGCTGGGGATTTGGATCAGGCAGAGGCCCATGTGCTGCACTGTACTGTCACGTTACACATCCCTGCAATGGAAACCTCACCTGACTTTACATACAGCTCTTGACCCTACTCCAAAGGTAATACTTAAATGAAAGAGATAATTAGATGGCCAGGCAGTCAGCAGGTGTCAGTTATATTTAAAATAAAAATTAAGAAGAAAAGAACATATGATTCTAACAGTTAGGTTTACTTATCATAGGATTTTTCTGTCAAACCACCATTACTACAGGCAAAAGGTAAATAACAATAGCACTAATAACCAGCAAAGTATAGTTCTGAACAAACAGGAATGACATCAAAGGTTCAGTGTTCATAAAGAAGTCTAGAAGAAAGGAGGACTGGAATAGTTGTGACTCATCAGTGTTTTTAAAAGCAGTAATGCTTAGTGCACAATGACTGTCCATATAATATTATTTCTCTCTTTCTCACTTGGAATTAAGAGTGCAAGAAATATGACCCAAAATAATTCTGTTATGAGTCTGTAGGTTACGTACCAGATCCTGTGCTTGTATAGCATTGCTGAAGTTAATAGAAGTCAGCTCATTAACCTCCTCAAAGGTTCTTGTGCTAAATATTATATGAGCTGTTTTATGTGTTCATCTTCTATGTCTCACACACTTTATACAAAGGAAATGTAAGCAGTTTCTCCTTCAGATTGTATTCAATATTTTATGTAATGAACATAGAGAGGGGGTCAGTTTCTTCACTTTCTAAGGAAAATCTTTTTTTTTAGCTTAGCACCGTATGAAATAACATGTAATATGGGAAGTGACAATATCTTAACAGGCTCACTTTCCAGCAACCACACATATTTTTAGATTGTGTTGGAAATATTTTCAATGTCATTTCCAAAACTCTGTTTCAGCTGTAAGAGAAATTGCAATTACTTTGCTGACATAAATGAAGCTACAGTAATTATTAAGTACTTGATTTTCAGTGAATTGTGAGTAAGATATTTACTCATTTATTGGTCTACGTTCTTCTTAGTTTCCATCTAGAAACTATGAGAAAGTTACACAGGTTATCTGACCATGGTGTTTCAAAATCTGCTGCACACTGAGCAATGCCCTGCTTACCACAACCACTTATTATGATAAATGCACATTCAGCTTGTGTAAACTGCACACTAGAACTGTGTGCAGCTTGCAAAGTGTTACGTATCCACAGTCCATTTCCATATAATGGACTCGTATCAATGAGGTACACACACAAGTTCAGTGGTTACTCATCTCAGTCACACACCAATTTTGGGAAGAAGTGATGGGTACACATACAGAAAAAAAACCTATCCTCCCACTTGGAGAAACACTGGAGAAACATTTATCTAGGCTGCTCCATCTAATTCTTTCTCGCTCATATCCCTGCCCAATATATTTAATCAAGAAAGCAGTTTGATCTTAATTTCCACTTCCCCACATTTTCTTAGCCCCTTCATACATTTTGTTTTCCTGTACATTTAATACACTAGTGCTTTCCTATCAACAATACGGGCTTTGCTCCTCACTGGAATTTAACCACGATGGATACTCTGAAAACTTTTACTTCCTTTGTTACACCTAAAAGCAATTTCCGCTGCCCTTTTTAATCTCTCTCTCTCAACCTGTCAACACTTTTCAAGAGGTGGCATAATATTGCATCAAATCTAAAATGAATGAAACGAAGCATTTTTATGTGATGCTTCAGCTGCTCCTCTGTTTTTAATATGTCAGTTTATAGTATGGTCTGAAGGATGCCAGATTGCTCAGCAATTTCACTTCTCTGTCTCACCCTGAGGGAAGGATTGGAGGCAGCTGCTACTCTTACTTTTTCTTTACTCCCTTGCTCATCCTAGAGAGGCAGCAGGGAGTGGAAGAATGAGCAGCCAAAAAGTCTTACTTAATCCAGGAACAAGATGCATAGTGCTTGCTCTTGTAGATACCTCCCAATGTGTGGCAAAGAGGCTGGGAGGGGAAAATATTCCAATTTCCAGAAAACCAATGGCTAAACACAGGGGATGGGAGAGGAAGAGAGGGCTGGAATCTTACTAAAAATTGAGGGCTTTAAGACCACTTTTGGGACAATGTACTGTAATTTGTCCCTGCTGCAAGGTGAAATTGCCATGCAATCTGCTAGCTCTTGTGCATCTTTGAAAAAGACAATTCAATACCACCCTGCCACTAGAACATTGTAATTGTACACTTCATTTTAGATGATTTTACAGTCAGGATTAGTTTCTTTTCCATTTAAACTGCTTCTGTAACCTCTTAAAAGAAACAAAGAAAAGTTCTCCATGATTAAAGAAAAACAAAAAAGAAAGTGTGAGCTTTGTCACAGAACTATAAGAAGCCTTTCAGTTTTTATGTTTTATGGTTAGGAAGAAAAAATATAAACTTCATTTTTGTGCCACATTCCCATTTCCATATAAAATTTACATAACATGCAATAAATCAGCTTAAAGATAAACTGTTAATACATTTTGCTTGCAAAGGGCAAGAAGTTTACTTTAGGCCTTTAAAATTCTTCTCCTATCTTCTGCTCTCTCTGGCTCTGTGACCTCAGGGGATGTAATCCCTTAAAATGCAGCTCATCTTCACTTAGCAGAGAGAACATATGTACGTTCTTCACTGAAATCCCCAGGTACCGTGCAATGCAGTTCACTTCAGATTTTACAGTTAATTAAAGCCTCATACACGTTTTCTGATTCTCCAGCTGGCACTGGAGAGTTTTAAAGCTTAGACCACTTTAGCTATTACTCTGCTAAAAAGCTTGCTAATAAACATTAATGTCCATGTAGCTTTCTTGCTGACCAACACACTGTAATGAGAAGTTTGTAACTACTGATCTTCTTATAACAAGAGGATGAGGAGAAACTGAAGTTGCAGCAGGGGCAAGAGTTTGAACTGTCTGCTTAAAGATAATCCCCCATAGGCATCAGTAATCAGAGTTCACTGGGGAAACCTACCTTGAAAATGTGCAAATGAACCTTGAGGAGAGGTTGGAAAATATTTCCAGGTTATAACCTTGGAAAATAATAAGAAAAAAAGTCCCTTTTTCTGAATAATATTCTTAGACCTTGTGGTAAGCAGATGTGACTTGCTAAAATTCATAAGAATAGATGGCATAATCTTTGAAGGAAATAAAGCACTTTAATTTCTGTCCAACCCCTTTCAACAGTAACTGAATGTACATCATGTGTTCAAACCTTTCTATTTTATTTAATGTTTCGTGTAAGGAACATGTATATAATAGTTGCCTCACAGCTGGTTTGATCTCTTAGGATGAAGACTCAGTGCAATTTTTTTTTTGGTTTTGTAGACAATTTCCCAGTCCAGTTTCTCTTCAGAAGAGCAATTCTGAAAAATTTAGTGCTCCTTCCTCCTTTTTTTCTCCCTCAGCTAATATTAATTAACCAAGTTGCCCCAATAACCTTTTAAATCTCTCAGCCACTTTTTCCCCCTTCTCATTGCCTCTTCTCTTTTCTCCACATTTCTCCCATCTTTCCTCAATATCCTACATTTTTCTTTTTAACATTTGTGCACTTCTCTTGAACTTTCACTGAAGTGAAGGCACTTGATCTTGGCATAATCTCATGCTTTAAGAAGTTATTTGCTGAGGAGTGACTTTGTAAAAATGTCACTGCATTGTGATTCTCCAATGCATCTTGATGTGTGGTTGATCTTCAGATCAACTGGACTTTTGTTACAAATGAAAATATTTTTATTCCTTGTTTAAAAACAGCACAATAGGCTAGTTGATTGCAGGAGCCCGTGTTTCTGAAGTTAATTCTTTAACTTTTTTTTTTTTTTTTTTAATTGAAGTTACTAATAGATAAAGTTTGCCAGGCACATTAAGTGCCCGGAAGACTTAATGAAGATTTAAGTCTTCATTCTATTTCTGTTATTGTCAAATCACATCCTTGATCCTTATGTGAGAAACTCCTTTGAGATTGCCCTGGTTTCGGCTGGGATAGAGTTAATGTACCTCCTAGTGGCTGATACAGTGCTATGTTTTGGATTCAGTGTGAGAATAATGTTGATAACACACTGATGTTTGTTGCTAAGTAGCACTTATCCTAAGTTAAGGATTATTCTGTTTCCCATGCTCTGCCATTGAGCAGGTGAACAGAAAGCTGGGAGGGAGCATGGCTAGGACAGCTGACCCGAACTAGCCAAAGGGATATTCCATACCATAGAACATCATGCTCAGTACATATACAGGGGGCAGTTGGCCAGAAGAGGCAGATCACTGCTCGGGCATTGGTCAGCGGGTGGTGAGCAACTGCATTGCGCATCACTTGTCTTTTCTTGGCTTTTATTTCTTTTTGTTAGATTCCTTTTCATTACTATTATTGTTGTTGTTATTATTTTTTATTCTGTTTTAGTTATTAAACTGCTCATATCTCAACCTGTGAGTTTTACTTTTTTTCCCATTCTCCCCACCCAACAGGGAGTGAGGAGAAGTGAGTGAGCAGCTGAGTGCTGCTTAATTGCTAGCTGGTGTTAAGCCATGAGTGGTCAAAAACCATGTGTAAATATAATTAAAGGCAGAATTAAGACCCATGTAATCTCAAAAGTGAAAGCCTTGTGCTTTCTTCTTACCTGAGTGGCCCTGAAGGCCATGAGGAACTTTTTTTTTTTAAAGAATAGTTGGGGAAATCATGAGAAAATTAGCCCAAACGTACTGTGCTCATGGGCATTTTCCCCATCTCTGTTGAGGGTCCTACTTACAACAAGATTTCTGCAAAGACCATGGGGAGACAAGTCACCACCTGTCAGTGCTGGTTGCAGAACAAGGGTTCTGCAAGAAGAGGAATGCACATTGCAAAATAGATTTGGATTTCCACATATCCCACAAGATCCAGGGGCACATAAAACCACACTTCTCTTAATGTTCAGCATCTTTGAGGTTGAGAAAGCTTATGACAGAAGAATGAAGAGGACTTTTTTTATACTTGAAATATTTCTGTTTCTTAAAATGCCAATAATACTATATTAATAATTGTATTGAAACACAAGCAAGATGGTAATCCACCTTACCCTTTCCTAACTGTAGTGGTTTTCCTGTGGTAAAAGGCATGTAAAAGTATGTAGGTTTCTGAAACAATTCTTTTTGTGTAGTCAGCATATACTTGACTACTTTGGGAATGCTGTTCTTCATAATTTCTTTTCAGATAAACCTGCTTTCTAAAACACTGACAATCTGAAAAATACCTTGCCAGGAGTGCTAATGTCCTGTGCATCCTTGCTGGAAGTTGCCTTGGATATGCATTTTTTCACACTATTCCTATGATTCCAAGTTCAAATGGTTTATGACAATTATTTTCTTTTGGTCCCTGTCCCTTACTTAGTTTTCTTCAGAAGTACTGCATATATTTCTTTGATGTGGAAAGGGAATCTGCAAAAGCTAAGAAAGATTCATGGCTACAGAAATATCAGATTATATAAATCTGCATATACTTATTTATTCCACTGGATCTGTGCACATTTAACTTGATCTGTTTCTACATCTGCAATAACATGGCCTCATTTAATATTCTAAGGGTTTTTTTTAATTACATCTTGTGGTGGATTTGTATTTTTCTGGGGCTGTTTGTTTTGTCTTTGTAGTTGAGAAAGAAAAATGACATTCTATGAATTTGAAACTGTTTAAATAAAACAACTTCTGCACAGAAAAAATTATGGTATTCCGTAATTTCCTTTTTAATGAAAGCTTATAGGTCTCATATGTCATCATGTAAATGAAATGGCTTGTACAACCTGGCAGTGGATAACTAGTGGTCCATTTATGGTCATGAAAATAAAAACCACCAACTCTTTAATTCTGTGATTATTTCCAGTCAGAATAGCAATGCACTGTAACTTGACAAAGTGAAGTAGAAATGTAGATGGACTGTAAATATTCAGCCTTAACAAAATAACAAGTTTGTAACACAGGTAACTCTACAAGGTCAGGGGAAATATTATAAAACCGTAAAACCTTAGATTTCCTGTTAATATTGTACAGTAGTATAATTTCTTACAACTCCTCTGCGACAGATTAAGAATGCTGAGCAGGTTTATTACAGATTCTCATTTAATAGCCAATTGGGAAAGAAGACAAGGAAAGGAAGTACTGTATTTTCCATATAAAATTGATATTTTTCTGCTCACTCGGCTATAAAGTTATTTCTGAGTAAAGAGAATTTGCAGAAAGAAATGTGTTCCTTCTCTATCAATTCATGATATTTCACCTACATGTATGAGAACTGGAGCACTTGCTGCACCAATTTTCCTATTAGTCATCTTTGATTTTTCCAGATTCCGGGGAAAATATGAGATTTTTGTTTAAGAGTACATTCAGAATTTTATTTTTTGGGTAATTTTTTAATGGAATGCAAATTGGCCAAAATTTGTTTAATTTGGTGGCAATACCAAAAAATGGGCTATGTTCTAATTGCTGCAAATACTTCTTATGCATGATATACACTGAGTTTTCCCTTCTCAACAGTTTTTAAAAAATTAACATATTGATCTTAGCATTTTAGTCTCTTTTGGTAACTGAGTGTGAAAGCAGTGAACAGATTAGTGGAATTAAGAAAAAAATGACATGGGTGAATACTAAATGATGAAGAAAATTTTACGTATCATTACAGAATTATTAGATCTGAAATACCTCAGGACTAACCACCCAGCAGAGAAACATTCAGATCATTAAATTATGCTTTATTATTTTAAAGTCCAGAAAATTTCAGGAAGCGTTGTATGTAAATTCAACATAATCTATATAAACTGGTTCTAAGCTATCTGTTTTAAACTGTAATTATGTCAATACAAATGTGTCTACATTTTTAAGATAAACAGGGGAGGATTTATGATTTAGTCTTGGATCTATCTACATCAAATACATTTGTGGATGATGCCCTTAATGCCTCTAATACGGTTAGTATCGTACATGGGCTACAACAGAGATTTTGTCAAGGCAGGGTGTGTTATTGCTAGTCTGAGCATCAGAGGAATGTGAAGCTAAAGCTGTGCTCTAAAATAAACAGCTATTTTTTATAATTTGTAAATGCATGTACACATTTGGCAGAGCTTCCCCTCCCCCCGCCCAAGCTCATATCAAAGTGAAAACATACATTGGATCTGGAAAGATGTATGTGAGCAAGAGAGGGAAAAGGTGTTTGGAAATCAGGGGCTGTGAATGTCAATGTTTTGTCAGGGGTGGACAGTCATCTGATAAAGCTTAGCCCTACTCTGCCTTTCTGATTCCCACTTTGATTCTTCATTTGTGTCTATAATAGCTCACTTGCTTGCCACTTTTTGTTTTATATTTAAAGAAAAAAAACCAGCACTTTGATTTTAATAAATCTGTGGGGTTTTGTTGGTTTGTTTTGTTTTGTTTTTTAGTTTAGGGTTATCTTTAGGAATTTTCTATATTTATTTTAAGATTGGCTTTGGACTACTAGAGAACACCAAGGCAAAGGCAAATTCAATTAGAAAGTGGTATATAATAACCCATATATATTATGGTTTATAATAAATGCCTCATAAACAATAATATGTTAGAACTTGTGGTTCTTCACAAAAAATAATTTATGTTGGTGACTTCTTTTTAATTTTTACTTTTAGGCCCTGCTTTAATCTTCCCTTCACTGATAGATTTTAATATTTGTTAAAATAAATTACAAATTTTTCTGTCAGCACCTGATTAAGCATTTTAAATCTGTTCATTTTGTGTGGTTATATTGTTTCACTATTTACCACAGCACTTTCAAGAAATCATAATCTGTGCAGAATGAAGTGGAAGGTATTTTCTGATCATTTCCTATTACATTTTCTCTTATTCGGTTATTTAGTATAGAGAATATGATACAGTGAGACTGATTTGACAGTGTTGGTTTCTAAAACATACATAAATTTCCATATGGTATATGTCAACGACAACATGCATATCTGACAAAGACATGCAGTCAAGTTCCTTTGCAGTGCTAGCCCTGAAGGAGACAGGGTAATAGCTGAACTTAACAAACATGTCAGTATGTTTAGATCCTAAACATTAGTTACAGTGAATAAAAAGAGACACCTCTCATAAAAATTCTGTTTTCTTCTTGTAAATGTACCAGATGTTGAGTCATATAACGTAGGAGGTTTAACATTAATTATTTAGATCATTTGTCTGCCATTATATTCCCTTATGCCATACAAGTTTGGAGGTAATAAATAAGTGTTAGATGAAGATAGAGTTTTTCTGAGATAAAACAACTTCATACCATCTTTGTTTAAATCTTTTATGAAAACACAACAAAATTGGGGATGGGGCTTGTTTTTAAGATGTATAAGTGCTTATTTGATAATAGACATATATATATTGTGCAACTGGATGAAGAAGATGGCTGCTTCTTTCTGTCTTTTTGATGGCATTTCAGATTAAAGGGATAGATCAAGAGTTTCCATATCTCAGAGTAAAGATCACTGAAAAAGCCAAGAGAAACAAAGACCTACCTGTCACTGAGAATGAAATCTCAGCCACACAGGGTGCTGGGAGACTGCAGGGGCAAGAACAAAGGGCTGTGTTTCTCTGATCCATGTCAGAAGGCTTAGTGAGTAATTGTTTTAAGAAAATGGTCGTAGACTAGACAATATTTGGAAAAGAATGAGGCTATAAGGAAAAGCAGATAACTTGAGGTTGCTAAAAGAAATGACTTGTCATAGAACTAAATGATCACCTAAAAGATTATGATCTTAATAAAATTATAAATTGTTTATTAAATCAATTTTATGTGATAAACTCTAAAAACTGCTTTCTAGTCATTCTTTCATATACTACTTCCATACACTACTTCCATGGGATAGTTTCCCATATTTGGGCAGGGGTGTGGAAGGAGAACAAAAATACCATTCCTTTTGTGTTTGACCAGACATCTGATTAAATGGAGAATTCAGGATTGGTCTTTACTAATGCATCTATAATAATTGCTCAACAGAAAATTATAACAGTGAGATTTCCAACACGGAAAAGAAAGAAGAAAGGTTTAAATGACAGGGCATGTTTATAAGAAGGTTGACCTAATATTCTAATAAGCACTACTGCCCCAAGATAAAGATGAAAAAAGACACTTTAAAGATGAACTCAGCTTTGGAAAAAAAGAGAACAAAAACATTTTGCAGTTTGCACTCAGACTTTTACAGTCTGTCTTCTAATTTACACAGTGTGAGTTAAAGTTAAAAGCATAAATAGGGCACATAATATACCTTTTACAGAAGATATCAAAATTCTCAGGAAACCAGATTTAAGGCTTATACAAAGTTACACAGTAATCTATTTCTGAAATGTCCCTTGGTCTCCCTCTGAAAGGCAAATAAAAAAAGCAAACAGATATTCTGGAACTGAAAAAGGAGGTGCTCCATTTCCTGAGCAATAGTGTCAGGTGAATGCAAAACTGGTTGCAGAACCTAATACCACTGAATGTCAGAGCCATGAATGACACCTGTGGAATGTTCTACACATATTGCAGAAATACATTTTCAGAATGTGATGGCAATGATGAGAAGAGCTGGTCAAGCTAAATGTGATAGTATAGTTGGTATATTGAAACAGATAGGTGCTACAGTGAATCATAAAGAAAGCCTTTATGAGAGGAAAATGATGGAAATGAATGGCAACTTGGAATGATAAAAAGTTGATTGCTACACTCTGATTTATGCTGAGCTCAGTGTCTCTTAAAAGAATATTATGGACAGTGAGGACCTACTGTTTGTCCTTCAATATTCCATAAAAATTACCTGGGTCATAGGTTATAATGTACTAATAAAGTTTTTCTGCCATTTCTCCCCAGTAGAAATTTATCATGTTAAAAGAACATCTGGTATTCCTACTGAGTGAATGGAATTCTTATTGCATTTATTGAAATATATCTGTAATTCTCTTCCTCACTATTTCAAACACTACTCAGAGGCTATTAGGGTTGAGGGTTTGCTGGAGGTTTTATTGGTGTTGTTTGGAATGAACAGCAGTGGGTCTTGAATTTCCTTCTGGCTGCCGCAGTAAGTTTCATATTAATATATTAGTCATATATTTGGTATATAAGTCTTATAGCTAAGTAGTTTTAATTTTCTTTCTTAATGTTGGAAGTCCCTCTCAGAAATATTATTTATAACTGATTTATTGATTTCTTTCATTAAGGTGTGATCCTGAAGATCTCCAACCCATGAAAAAAAAAAAAACCCAACAACTATTAAAATATATACAACTATTCATGTTATTAAGAATCACTCATTTACTAAGTACGTATGTAACGAGCACCTTACAGGATGAGGCCCAATCTGCATGAAAGGATTTTCAGAAAAATATGGAATATAAAGAACTGAAAATGTTCATTCATGGAAAATGTGAAGCTGTTAATTAACCTATGTGACTAAAGACTCAACAAATAGCCCTAAATTAGTCACTGAAAAATCCTTGATTCTCAACATGTTAAAAAAAAAAAAAAAAAAGGTTTACCAGACTGTAGATTTTTCAGTTCTAAAAACATTACAAATATATGTTTGCTTTAATTAACACCATGTTCTGATGACAACATATCATGTTGACCATATGCTCCATTTTGACAACAAATGAGGCACTAACTCTTCCTGCTTGTAGTATTATGTCAGATGGTACTTTTAACCATGCCTTCTTGTGCTGTCTTCAGTGTTTGTTTTGTTGGGGTCTTTTTCTGTTCCTTTGTCTTAACAGAGATATTTTTTTTCAAATGTTTTATCAGAAAATTGTGATTTAAATACATAAATAGGGTAAGGAAGACAGAAGGGAAAGGGAAAGAGAGGTGAAATGAGGAAGACAAAAAGAATAAGGAAGAAGAGGGAAGGCTAAGGGAATGGAAACATAAAGGGTGATGATGATTCAAGGCAAACAAAAATGAATTCCTTAACCAAGGAATCTCTGTTCTTATTGTAAAGATAACAACCTCTGCATTCTGGCAAATGCATCTAACAGTGTTTTCTCCTGAAAATAAATCAATATAAAAATAATGATTCAACGATACCAGAGGATGTATAGATTTGAAAACCTCCTTGACCATTACATACTACTCCCATATTTTCTTCCTAATATCACTGGAAAACCATTAATGATAATAAGAATGTTGTTAGACATGTGGCTCAATTAAATTTTGAGATTTTGATGGCTTTAAGTATAGAGGCTCCTTGGTTTTTGTCTGAGACGTGTCCTTCATAATATGCATAATATTTATGGTTCTCAAGTGTGAAAGCTGCATTACTCAGAAGAACTGAGGAAGACATGAACTTGAAAAAATAAAAAAGTGATATACAAAAATGACAATGAGGAATGGTAGGAAGATAATTAAAGGTCAATAATAAGTGATTCAGATGATACTGGATAACTTGCAAAGCTCATTGAAGGCAAGGGCAATCTTTGCATTCATTTAAAGGAACTGTGGATGAGGTCCAAAGAGAAAGAAAATGAAAAGAAATGTACTGTCTGTAAAAAAGAAGGGTTATATTAAAAAATACTGACCAGAAAATTATAAAAATTTTTATAAGAATGCAAAAAAATTAGACAAAAAGTAACAAGCAATACATGCACACTAACATTTAAAAAAAGTTGTACTAAAATCCTTAGTGCTTATTCCATCATTTCTCTGTACAAGTACAAGCCACAATGATTACAGATTTAGTAACATAAACATGTCTTAGTAATTTGGTCACTTTTATAACCATGTTAACTAGAAAACTGCTCTTGATCTCATAGTAAGACTGGAAATTTTTTTATTTATTTTTTAATTCAGTAAGTATTAAAACCAAAGAAAAATAACTCCTTAATATCTAGAATGAAAAATCTTAAAGGAAAAGGTGGAAAAAGAGAAACACACTATATAATGAAGGGAAAACATTCTGAAAAACTAATTTTGTTCAACATAGGGTATTTTGATACTTTTCATTTTATGGCAGCTTGTTCATTTTGATTTCTAGAATCCTTTAAAATGGTTTGGACTTTCAAAAGAAAAAGAGACAAAAAAAGAAAAGCATTATGAATCTTTTTGTTGCAGTCTTTTTAAAAACTTCATTCACACATTTAAAACTTCTTTTTAATGACAGTCACCTTTAGAACCAAGTCACCCTAATTTTTTAGATTTATAAAAGACAGATTCTGTGACTTTAAATTTGTGTATGAAGTATTCCTGCTTATCACCCTATAGTGATGTCTTCTGGAAGAATTAACGTTGCAGGAGGTATTGGTAATGTTTCTACCACCAAACGCTATCACACAGCTTTATAGTCCACAGGGACTTTATGAAAAAGGAACGCAGGACATTTATCAAATTGCCTGAAAACCAGCAGGGCTGTTACACTTCCGCCCCAAGGTGTGATTCCACATGATATATCACAGAATCGTCTAGGTTGGAAAAGACCTTGAAGATCATCCAGTCCAACCATTATCCTAACAATGACAGTTCCCAACTACACCATATCCCTCAGCGCCATGTCGACCCAACTCTTAAACACCTCCAGGGATGGGGACTCCACCACCTCCCTGTATATCCTATATAACCCTGTAAAGACAACACCTGTGTGGCTTTCTGCGTGCTCCCCCCCCCCCCCCCCGCCCGTGGGTGCTTCTGGGTGCTAGCTGTGGGCAGAACTGGTGTAAAGACCAAAATGACTCCTCCTGGTCGGTCAGGTGAGGCAGGTTTTGAGTCCAGTCACAGGGTTGTAACACAGTCTGGGATAAACAGATGGAGATGGGGCTCTGTGGGGCGGACACCTGCAATGCTGACGGTGCACAGAGGCTTCCCTGAATTCAGGCTAGCCAACAAGCAAGAGCTGACAATTCTCCAGAGCCACTTTCCCTGGCAGCCTGATTTTGTCACCACCTGAACCATCTCCAAGGATACAGCAGCATGAAAACAGCAGTAAATATAAGACACTATAAAAGCAGGTAAATTTTAGTTGGTGACTGTGCAGATGAAGTTATCAAAGAAGCAGTAATGAACAGGCAAAAATATCTTTTCCTGAACCTATCGGTACTGTTCTGTGGGAAGACATCATCAGAGACACCCGTGCCCTTTGGAAACTGAGACAGTGTCTAGACTTCAGCACAGTAACAAGACAGTAATTCAAATGGCAAAATACAGAATGCTGCTCCTGTAATGCTGTTCAAATCAATTAAAAAATGTAGATCAATAACATCAAATTAAATTGCTTAGGGATTATTTATTTAGAGTCTTTTCTTTTCCCAGCAGTCATGTGTTTAAGGACTGTCACAAATCATTCCAAGTATTAGGAGCATCAACTAGGCAAAACAAATTTATTATTTGCAAATAAATACGTGCTAAAATAACAGCTAAATGTAAGTAAAATTAAGTCATGTCTTGACAGCTGCATAGCTAAAAAATGAATAAAGTTTGTTCCTTTGTTCCCTCTGGTCCCAACCTGCCCTCTATTTAAGCTATTCTGGAAAACTTGACTCTGCTTGGGGCACTGGGGCAGTCTTTGATTTTGTCAAGGACTCCAGTGAAACCAGGATTTTCACTTCTTTGTTATGTTGTCAGAAGTGTTGGAAGGGGTTGCTGTAACCTAACATCTGACCTTTCTTCTGACCCCTGGCTTTTTTTGTTTGTTTGTTTGTTTTTAATTTTAGGCTTTCCAACTCTTGTAGTCAAAATACTTGTATTAAGGTTCCTTTCTTTTCCTTATTCTTGGCAGGGTGCTTTCCTTATTTATCTGAGACTATACTTCTGTAGGGCTGTCAATTGTTATTATTCTTATTATCATAAACCTAGGTGTTATGAAGATGTCAAACTTTAATCATCATGGCTACCATCTCCCAATAATTAATAAAAATGCTACCTGCTTTATTTTCTATTATGCTAACATTTATGACCACATGCAAAATGGCTCTTCCTCTTTGACCTGGGGCAGGGGGAAGAGGAGAATACAAACTAGATACTGGGTCTATAAGAGATAGAGACAAGCACTGCTGATGCTGCAAGTGAGTGTGTAAGAGGAGGGGGAGGGATGATATTGAAAACCTGAACAATACTAAGCATTGCAGGTGAAATTCATAATGGAAGAAATGTTGGGATCTTTTTGAATGCGTGTTTAAGATGGGACTTGACCTTTAAGAGATTTCATATGGTTTTGGATTCAGAAGTTTTCCTTGAAAGTAAAAAATAGAACAAACTAAAACAAAAATCTATAGAAAATTAAAGGTCTTAAAAGTAATTATTTTAGAAAGATCTCATGACTTTTGAATCATTTCAAGACCCATAATACTACTTTATGTTTCCCTTTGGATCACCTGTGTTTGATGTTAATGGCATTAATTATGTTCTCTTAAGCAGAATTTGTAGGAGAGAGAAAAATGAATCAAATAAAATTGATTAGAACTACTGCAAAAGTAGAGAACAGCTTTCAACAAAAGAGAACTCTTGCAGTTACTATTTATGAACCAAGATTAGATATCATTCAATCTTGCACTAGTGTCTCGGCACTTCTATTGACAGGTCCCTCACTCTGGTTCAGATTTCCAGGGGTATTGCCTAGAGGAGACAAAAGTGCTCCTTCAGCTAATGCTCCCTCAGCTTCTCATGGGAATCCTTGAACCATAGGTTTTGCTCCTTACCTGGTTACTATTTCTTGTTTAAGTGTCAACACACATCATGAATACATTAAACAGAACATTATTCTTCTAACCTGAACCTCCTTGTACAATTAGCACAGATACATGATTTTATTAATGCAATTACATTTCTATCACTCTAAAATCTCCGTTGTACCATATGTTCTGGTATACAAAACATTTAAAGTAAAACATTATCCATTGGTATTCAGTCTTCCTGTTTCCTTCTAAACAGCATGGTAGCATTCTCAGTATTTTAAAAAGACCTTCTTCAAAGGGTACCTTCTGAAGTTACATGCAATTTCATGTCTGTGAGTATCTCCCTCTTTCCTGTTTTGTGTAAACACTTCCATGCTAATTCAACTGCTCTTTCAATAAAGCTTGGTCTTTTAAAGACACCCATTTTTGTTGTTTTTTTTTCTTTTTTTTTTTTTTTTTTCTTCTCAGAGAGCCTCTGGCTTCAGTTAGGGATGTAGGCCAGCTAAACATTTTACATAGGTATATGCAAATGTTTCCTGTTACAAATGCAGGCAAGGTATTCTAAACTCGGAAAACAATCCAAATCACAGAAATGCAGATAATTACATTAGGGATTAATAATTACATGTACCATGCAAAAATACTAATAAATTTCTAAATTAGGAGATTAACCCAGGTACACTGTAAAACTATGACAGAACTTCTGTGTTAAAACCCAATGCAAAACAGACAGGAACTTCTCTTCTTTTTCATTGTCTCAACTACAACATCCAGCCTGTGGAATCTGATACAGTGAAATTTGATACAGAACTCTGATCTGACAGAGGTCCTTTATCTTTCTTTTTCCTTTTAACAAGTGCTTTGTTTATGTACAAAAGTAAAATGACTTGGGAAAACCATGTTTGTACTCTTTTATCCTTCCATTTGTTATATCCTTTTCCTTTTTACAGTTCTTTCTTTAGTCTCTGTAAATGTTATTTGTCAATGTACTCACCAAACTTGGAACAGATTTGACTATTTCTAAGCAGCATCACCTTGTCAGAGCTGAAAGGGCTCCCTAGCCATAACATGTCTGATGGTTGGTAAACATGAAACACCAACCTCACTCCACTCTGTGGGCTGTATCTCACACTCTCAGTCAGTCAACCTGCAGGGAGTAATTAAGGGTGTGTACAACTGACAAAGACTGTGAAAGCAGAAGGAAATCATTTTATGAAGCTGATATTTTTCATTATTATTGCTATTGCTATGACTATTTTTATTTCTTTCTTCTCTGCTTTAACAAAACAAGTTGCTTCGCTTCCCCTGCGGTGCTGGTAGTCAAAAACAGTGAGGTGGAGGCAAATCAAGTAAAGGTCAGTCCTGTTAACCAGAGAAAAGCCTCAGGTCACCTACTAACATGATCATAATTAAGCAGTATATCTTCGAGCAAGTTAAAGGTTAAATGAGTGGAAAGAAGGGAAATAAGTGTGCTGAAAAACAAGGAAACAGAAAGGAATGTAATCTTTTCAGAAGGTGAGATATGGCATGGTTTATTGTATGAGTGCACAGTCATGGGGTTGGAGAGCCCTGGAATGGAGTGCAGAAGTTGCCCTGACACTTCTGAAGCAGGACACAGCTATTGTAATATGGAGAACAAATTACTTCTATTAAAAAGTAAATTATTGTGTATTAATACATTAACACACCAGTCAATTAGACTTGTTAAACATTATTAACTAGTTAAAGGACATTTCATTTTATGTGCCTAGCGGTCAGTTTTTTGCTGGAGCTTTAACTAGCAGAAAAAGGCTACACTGAATCATAAAGACGGATTTGCTAAAGCAACAGCTAAGGGGACTGCAGGTTGTCCTTCTGTACACACAAATATAAACACCCTGTTTTGTGTTAGCACAGGCCGGTACCTGCTGTCCTAAACCTGTGAGGTTTTAGCAATTATGGATTCACACACACATCCACCCTCACCTAATATCTGTGTCTCCCTGTGTGGTTTAGTAAGAATACTATGAGGGAGAGGGCTATTGTTTGGCTTTGGTTTTGCAGGTTGTTTTTGTTTGGGGGGGGAAATTTTTTTTGTTTCTATTTCTGCTTCAGTGGAAACAAAACCCTAGGCAATGGCTTCTTTGAGCAGACTATGCCAATCATGCCTTCTTTTAACTAGTCCTGTGATGCATGTGAAATCTTTATTATGCCTTTGCTGCACAACAGGCATTTGTTATAAAACGTAATCATAGTGGGCCAAGGAACATCTATGCATCATTTGTTTGATTGTCTAGGTATATACATGTGCTAAGAAACCCACCTGGCTGATATGCTCAAATGCCAATGTCATGACAAACAAACAACAAAGGCCCAGCAAAGCTAAATTTACCTAAGGTACAGCAATGCAAATCATCAGAGCCATCACTTGCAAACCAAATACCTCCATAACTTTTCTTCCCCCACCAGGAATATTAGGTTTACCTGAGATGAGTTGGAACTAAAGAGTTGGAGATGAAAAAGTGAAATGTACGGCTGACATGACTTTTTTTTGTTTTAACAGAAGTGACAGTGGAAAAGATTTTGTCTGGGGAAGGAAAGGGAGGTTAGCTATGGAGCTGCTGAGAACAAAGGAGGTGATATGGCTGGTGAAGGCCAAAAAGAAGAATCAGATTGCAGTCATAGTCTTTGGGCAAATCTCTTCCTGCCAGAGCTGAGTAAACAGGCTGGGGTGCTGCAGAGAAGAGGTTCAAGTTCACTCTGCTCCTGCTGTCTGTGCTGTTCAACCTTTTGCCATTCCCCATTTCATCTCAGCTACTTCCTGCATCCTATACGCTGACCAAGCCTTTCCTTCCCAAGCATATTCTGTGCTTGGCTTCCAACAGCTCTTTCCCCCATTGGTATGGCAATGAACCTTTCTCCTCCATGTCCTCCATGTCTTCCTGCTCTTGTAATAAGAGTTAATTGTGCGTGAATTGAAGGCAAATTTGTATCTTTAGGTCTAGACATGAGCAGTTGAGAGCCATGTACATTGAAAGCAGAGACTCTGCAAAGGCAATTTGCACCTGCAAAAGTACCTGTAGGATGAGGCTCAGGCACACTTCTTTTTTCTTCTTTCTTCACAATCTAGAAATTCTTCAGTACAAGTAAATAACCGTAACCAGTTCCTAGAAAGAATAATGTTTCTAGCATCACATAATAACTAGATAAAGCATAATTTCAGAGTCACATAATATTTAATGTTTGCAATACAGACATGTCCTTAAACCACAAATTTTGGCTAGCATCACAGTAAATTTACTTTTTTTATTCTGTACCTAGTGTATAAATATGTAACCACTGACTTACAGTCTAATGTGAGGTCAGGGATGTCTTTTACATATTGTTACATATGACAGATTATGAAAAGACTACTTAATAAATAAGTTTAGCTAGCTAAATGCTGAATCTTTATTAATTTACTTACACATCATTAGAAGAATATATAATTATTTAATAACTGGAGGCTGAGAAATGCGTTAATAAAGGTAGAATACATACAATTTAGGTTCTCTTTAATTTTTTATATTTGTGTGATTTAACGTTTATTGAAGGAGATAAACTTTAATGTATAATGACAGTACCAGAGATTATATCCTCTGCATTTTAGCCATAATACTTCTGCTGTTATTAACTTCTATCACATTAGTTTCTTGAAACTACAACAGAGTACAAAACCCTCACTATGCTTGAATTGTCAGAATTATTGAGGTAGTCCTTTCTTGGGTAATTTAATTGTTGAAATATGACCTAGAAAAGAAATATCATTAGCCCATTTTTTTAGACAAAGTTTTGAGACACAGAGACATGAAAAAAGCTTGTCAAAGAAAATGTGAATACCAACCTCCTGAACTTTTACTGTATTCAGATCTTTTACATCAGTACCTTCATATAAAGACTGTTCTTCCCTGCAAGTGGAAGAGCAAACACTTTGCTTGTCCTGCTTCTCCAGGTGATTCAGTTTTACCCTGTAGTTGTCACATCTACCCACATCTTTAAGTATAGTTGAGACTCAGCATCTGTTAATTCCTGGTGTGTTTAGCCAGTGAATACCTAAAACAACTAGAAAAGAATGATTATTTGGTTAAGTACATGATGTGGAGATGAGTCCAGTGTTAACAGAATGGATATAAAACATTCTGTGAAGGTCCATAAAGACCCCTCTGGAGAGACTAAGCCTTTTGATTACTACCAGCTGTATCACTGAGGGGAATACAATTAAATTATTTTTCTGACGTGAATGGAAAACTTTTTTTTTTTTACAGAAAAGCTTTTAGAGCCTGTAATGCATAAATTATCAGAGCTGCTTTCAGCACATTTTAATTTACTCATCATTTAAATGTAACAATTAAAAAAAAAAAAGCCTCTAACTTATCCTCTTGAGATTTGCATAAACCTGTTAAATACACAAACTGTCTCTCAGCTGAATTTCTGACTTTTAAGTTTCTTTTATCCTTCTTTTTTTCAACTATAGCTCTATCATGTAGGGGGGAAAAAAAAAAAAAAAGCAACCAAAATTCCTGCATTATTTTTGAAGATTGTTTAGAAGAGGCTATATACCATTCATCCCTGATAATAAGAATATAGAAACACTGTTTAAAATGAACTTTTAAAGTTTTTCAAAAGGAATTTCAGAGCCCAATATAAGGTAGCTTTTCCTTTCTCTCCAAATATGAATATTCCTCTCTTTACCCCTTTCATACAGCTGGGGTTCACAACAAGAAGTGAAGGAATGAGAGGGAGAGACCTACACTGGCCTGGTATGCAGGACGGTCAATATTAAATCTTGGATTTGTGACAAGTTTAAGTTTCAATATTTCATGAGCTACCTGACTTTGAATGGATGCTTTATCACATTAGAAAAAGGAGAGTCTTCTGTTGTGATGAGAGATGGCAATTCTTCCTAGGTCTGGCAGGCTGGAAGATACTGGGTCATAAAATCATGACACTGGAAACCAATCTTACACAATATTTAGAGGCCTGCACTGTTTGTTGTTTATAATTTTACTCTCCTTCTCACCCTGCAGAGTTCAATTCAAGGTTCAGTTTTGGTCTAGCACAAATAAAGAATAGCCATAAGATTCAAAAAGTTTTTAATGCTGTTCTGATGAAATATGCAACAGAAGAAAATTAAATACAGTGAAAATATAGAGAATTTATTATCATTTACGTTGCTTTCTCTTTTCTCTTTGGAATAATGTTGACAACACATATATTTGAGTATGCACACATATGTACACATTTATGTATGTGTACAAATATTAAGACCATTACATTTATAAAATCCTAAATAATAACTTATGTGCACAGGTTTAGATATTAATTCTTAGTCAAAATGATAAGAAGAAAGTTCTTGCTAACACTGACACAATTTTATTTAGATAAATCCAAGAAGAATTTCACCCCACTACTATGTCTTTAAAGACTAATCAAGTGAATCTCTTTAATAGCATTAAGTCTCATTTGGAAAGTTCACAATCCATAATTAGCTGTTTCTTTGAAACTGGTAGCTAAAAATGTAGTTTCAGAACAGCTTACAGTTCAAATCATACATATGCATGGAATAATTGATTTGTCCAAACATGTCAATTTTAGACAGTACTCAAAAATGAACATTAAAACCCATGAATTAAGTATTTGTTTTGAAAGAGCACTAACTATTCAATAATAGCCTGACCTTTAAGAAAAATTGTATCCCAAACCAAAATTAAAGAACAGGTTTAAAGATTAAGTCACTAATCTTTACAAAAGGGCAGAAAGAAAGCAAACCAAAACAAAATCCCTTGCAGTCGCATTCTGTCATTCTCTTTCAACTATTCTTCTGGGTTTCTTTCCCTTACATTTAATTTTATTTCATTATATGTAGCAAGACTAATTTTTCAACAAACCATTTTGATTCTACTTATTTATTTTGGCCCACTTCGACCATTAACGTTTTTACCCTGGGGTATTTTGTAACAGAATTCATTTTAATTTAATTTGTTTTATTAAACTAAGGTGTTCCAATGTTTTAAATGTAAGAGAGATTAAATAGTGTTACTTCATCTAGTGGGATCTGGAGGTCCTGCAGAATACTTTGATTTTACTAGTGATATGTGAAAAACAGGAAGGTTTTTTTATGGCGTCATATGAATGTTGGGTTAATATGTTGCATTAAATTTTACTTTTTCTAACACTATTTATGGTTTTAAATGTTACAATGAATATAATTTTCACCTCTACTCCATAGAAAGTCAATTTAAGAATTTTGAAAGGAAAAAAACCTTCTTTCTCCCAAAAATGCTCATAATGAAAATTTCAGACTAGAACCGAAGTTCCGAATCAATAGGCGTGGGGGGTTTTAGTGTGAGGGGTTTTTTTTGTTTGTTTTGTTTAGGTTTTTTTTAGTTGGTAAATGATGTGAACAACTCCTGTCTTACATGGATAATGTGTCCTCCCCTTTTTTTTCTTTTAATGTTGGGTATGTTACATGATACATTACCATGTCAATGTATCACTATCATCATTCTTCTAGGAAGATTAGGGGAAGGGAAAAGGAGAGATGTCATTTCTCTTCACCACCTTCTCTGTAGATTGGCTCAGTATTCTAGTAAACAGGAACTTAACTCTGCACCTAGTGACTGGTGGCAAAAGGCCCTAGGTAAGCATGTACAACAGTCACCCAAACAGAAAAATAACCAAACAATTTGGTCAATAAAATCACAGAAAGAACAAAAAGGATGACTGAGATTAACAACAGCTCTGGCTATCTGCCATATGTGTATTGGTGCCAAAATATATGTCTAATAAAAGAACATGTCAAAAGTTTTAATATAGAACAAGTGAGCTATTTGGGAAGGATAGTGTTAAAAGAGAGAAGTTATTCTTTTGTATATCAAGGATGTGACTGTTCACTGTGAAGTCCAATACACAGAGGAAGTTAGAACTGGAGAAAGCCTGGCTGATACCAGAAAGAAAGCACTAACACAGCTGGCAATATGCTGGGGCTGTACTATAAACCTTGAAACTGGATTCAGCTGAACAAGGCTTACCGGTGATTTCCAGCACAGGATAATAGTGTTAATTAAGAAGCAGAACCTACAGGATTTGTAACTACAGAACGAGCCTTAAGACAAATAAATATCTTACTTATTCTGCTTCCTATATTGTTACATTTTTTAATGAATCACACCATCTGTGTTAGATGAATATGGAATAAGATACATTTTATGCATCTTGTGACTTTATAAATATGGCGTATATTCAAAATATGAAGTAATTCATCTAAAGCATTGCTTCCTTCGGGGCAGCAGGCCCCTGTATTGTGATGACTGACTTATTTACCAAATTTACTAGATAGGGATTTGTCTAGTCTGCATACCAAAGCATACGACTCATATTTCCCTGACAAGCAGTGTCAGTTCAAAAGCTTAAAACTGCCTGCCTCGTTCTCCTCTTGTTAAAGAAGATTTAACTACAGAGGCATCTGCTGAAAAACACAATAAAAAGGACAAATGCTATCTAGCAGGTTCTTATTACTCATCACTGACTTTTTGATATAAAATCCAGAGAAACAAATCTAGGTGTGGTTGTCACTAATCAGTTGGAAGGAGCTAGTTAAGAAGGTGAAGATGAGAGGCAAGGAAGACAAGGGAGAGACCTCTGGACAGGGGTAAAAGCATAACAATAAACCAAAAGCATATATCTTCAAGGAACATCCAAAGAATATAGGTGGAAATAATAATCTGCAAATATGAAGAATGTGGGACAACAGGTCATACTGCTGAAGAGGAACCAGATGTTACAGTATGTCACAAAACTGAGCAGGCATCAAGAAGGTGATGCTGTAACTAAAGGCCAAAAAAAGCAATACTCAAACATAGAAAAAAAGGGTGTCATCGCCTGTGAAAAAAAGAAAACAATCCATCTGGTTTACTATGTAAGTGTCATGTCCCAATTCTCAGGACGACAACTCAGAGTGACCAATTCCCACGTCAAGAGTAAGGTGAAATGACACCAGAGATTCTTCAATTCACAAAACTCAATTTTTATTTGCTCACAACAGATATTGGCATGAAACTATGTCAGTAAACCTTGCAACCTCTGTAACAAGCGGTAAACCTTGCAACATTCACTGACAAACCTTATCACAGACACTGACTAGTGGCAGATCTTATGACATGCCCCAACAAGCTGCAAACATGTCCCAACAATTCTTGCCTTATACACAGGGATATAGAATGAGAGGAAAAATGAGAGGAAGAGAGAAAAAGAGAGCAAGAGAGGTAGGGAGGGAGAGAGAAAGACAAAAAAGAAAAATTTCACCATTCCTGGTTCCAGCATAGGTCCAGCCAGCCTAGGGTCCAGCTCCAGAGGGGCACCACTACCCAGGACTTTGACTCGTGTCCTTTTATAATTCCCTGCTTCTCTTCCAGGTAGGCACTTGGACTGATTAGGCATCATGCGCAGTCTATGCTTCTAGAATTCCCCTTGCTTTGGTGCATGCGTAGCTTGTACCTTCAGATTCTTCTGAAAATGGGTTGGTGCGGTTGGGGGTCATTAGGGAGTTACTCCTGCTCCCTGCAGCTATGACTGTTGGCTGACCTTTTCTTCTGGCACATACGTAGTGAAAACAACTTCTCTATTGGCTCTTTATGGAGTCACTCAAGATAAGGAAGTTCAGCCTCAGAAAAGTGTGGTCCCACCTCTGTGGGACCCCCTTCTCTCATCGCAACTCCCTGCCAACCCTGGCATTTCCATAGGAGACATTTCCTTTACTAAAGCTCTTTATCGGATGTTTGTGACATTAACTATGGTTTCATCGGATCATTGCAGTAAGTTTGTAAGATATTGGTCACTGTGGAGAGTACTGCATTCAGCCTTGGGAATCCCAGGCTGGGAGAGAAGTAGATGACTTCAGGAGAGTACTAGAATAAGAATAAGAATGAACACATGCTGAGAAAATGTGAAAGGGAAAAAAATGCACAAAAACTACTTGATCTAGAAAAGAATAGACAGAAGAGCATGAGGAAAAGCCATCATAGCAGTTTTCAGATACATGACAAGCTTCTGCAAAGGGTTTCCTCTATGAACTTCTTGAATGGCCCTCTATAAACATGCGGTTCCATGTCTGTGATGAATAGAATTAGAAGACTTGGAATTAAACTGCAGCAAAGGTCATTCAAGTTAGATCAAAAAAAATCTTCATAGAAGTAAAACACTGGTATTGATTTCCTGGAAATATCATGACTACGCTAGACAAACTTTTGTGAAATGACACAGATATACTTGGTCTTAGGTGGTACAGGGGATGGACAATATTACTATTGAAGTTATCCTCAGATTTGTATTTTTGTGATTTTTCTGGATTGACAGAGGTTCCAAATGGAATAAAACTAACTTTTATATACATCAAATCTTAATAGATATAAAAGATAAGCAAAAAATACCCACAAATCTCACTGAACAAAATTCTGTAGTGTCATTTTCCAAATTATTATCTCATCATTAGGGATCTACATTCTACATGTATAGAGTTCACATTAGTTGAATCAAAAACCAACCAAGAAATAAAGGAAAATTAGAGATATGCAACCAATTAATGTTTAGATTATGGAATTACATAATGGACTATTGAGCCAGAGTCTTGTTCAGGATAATGTAAATCACACCTGCACACAAAGAAAAGCATGCTGCTCAGCATTATTGAGTTACATGGGCCCCTGTAGTTTGCTGCAACAGGTTTCAAGATGGAAATGGTCTTTGGAAGCTTTTCTAACATCCACGCATCCCACCCTGCACACAACTTGTTAGCTGTGGCTATATCTTCATTTTGTTATAGGGGAAGATATAATTTGCTATTACTATGTGCAGTCACTGGTTCCTTGCATCAGTGAACAAGAGATCAGTCAGGGAGTAAAATGTGACTTCAAAAACACTAATATGTTTGAAGTGCCCTGACTTCTACTGTTTTTTCTGATGATGTGTTGCATTGGGAATACACAAAAGCAATAGTTTCTCTTCTGCACCTGTGATCTTCTTGACACAGCAAGCACTGATTACTTATCAGGGAACTATGAATCATCTCTCAGTTCTGTTGACCAGTTAATATTCATCTCAGGGGGAGGTAACATGCTACTGAAGTGCTAATGTACACCAGAAACTTCTGACCTGCCCATTCAGACTACAGTACCCCATCCTTCTCCCATACCCTGCTTCTGAAATATTTCCCTATGCAGCATACAGGGAGTTGGTTCCAGCAGCTGTAGAAGTGACGCCTTTTCCAGAGGGAGGATGCTTTGGTTTTTCTCCTTTCTGACCTGATTATGCTGCTTGAAGGCAGCCGATATGGCTGTGTGTCTAAAAGGTACCCACTGAGCTTCTAACAGACCGTCAAGAACGCTGAGCAGTCAAGGTCTGCTGCTAATGGTTACAATATGTAACAGGTCCTCCCTTTGGCTTGCCACTTAAAGAAGGGAGAAGAAAAGCAGGTGACATTGAAAAAAGGATACATGCTGATGCAGAAAAATGCTCTTAAATGGGAAGAGACAGACTGTTGCTACAGGGGAAGTCTGTAAAGGGATCCTGAACGTGCATGCAGCTTCTGCAACTGGCAACATGGGACCAGTCTGCTCCAGAGGCAGCTTTACTGAAAAATAAAGGAAAAATGATTGTTTAGGGACAGGAATTCATGGATACCTAGTATAGTTAGCTGCCTAACAGCTAACAGTGTTAAAACTGGTAAAAGCGTTAGTATCAGTGTTAGCTGTTACCACTATTTTTTATGGTATGCCATATGTCTCTGGAAATCAAACCCTTGTTCAGTATTGGTATGCGGTCTTGTGAAACACCAAATATATGAAGCAAAGCAGCTGAGACATTGTATTTATTGCGTTTAAATTCAGAAATGTTCTAATCATTTACTAATTAGGTTTTACTAAATTGAGGAATAAGTGAGAAGAGCAGGGGCTCAGTGACATTTTGCATATAATACTCAAGTCCTTTGTACTTAACACTTTGGTTTGTTCTAACTTTTTCTTTATCCCTGCTGTCACCAACATGCATTTTAAAAGCTTGCATGGGATTTATTCTATTTGTTTCCATGGCAGCAATAAGACTGATCCCTCATATATGGCGATCTCTATTTATTCTGAAAATTGTTTCCTGGCAAATTTGCCTTGGATCAGATTCCTGCAATTGAATATACAGGAATTTTATCTTTAAATATATCATGTATAGATTTCTTTTTATATGTAGTCAAGGACAGAGATATTTGGCCTGCTTCCTTGGCTACCAATTGTACTAGCTGATGCTTTTGTTGTGCTTTAATTTCTATCTTGAACTAGGAGTTAACTATTTTGCTTGCCTTTGGACCAGTATAACCACATTTTTTGCTGTGCAGCTTGTGGTATTTCTGTTTCCAGTAAAATAAATGCAAATTTTGTTACTTCAACAGAGGAAAGCAAAAGCACATCTGCTGTTTAGCGTATTTGATCATTTTAGTGGTATGATGATAGACTTTGCAGAGAATTATTTATCTAGTTTTGTGTATTCATCTTGCAATCAGATATTCAGAAAGTTACAGATGATATTTTTGTTGTATTTATGTTGTGCCCCATTTTATTTTACAAAGTTCTTAATTAATCTTGCAAATCCACAGGAAAAAAAATCCCTTTGCCTTGCTTGCTAAGCCATCCATTTTATTTGTAATTCCTTCCTATCTTTGATTAAAATTGAAATCAGGTAGATTTGCCTGCAAGCATAAGGGAAATCAAGCTCAGACACCTGAGTAGAAGTGAAACTGGACCAGGAATAAATGCTTCTAGGTTAGTGACTGTGGTGAGATAAATGTCAGAAGTGGGGGTGAAGAAAGAGAGTACTGTGATGATGTCCTCAGCATTTCCCATGGTCAGCAACTCTGGCTTTTTTTCATTGACTCTGTATACTTTCAACCTCTGACATAGTAATAGGTTAAACTATGAAATGCCACTCATTTACATGGGGGTAAAATATTCAAATTACTTGCTAAAGGAGCTTAAAGCACTATAATTAACCCATCACAAAATATAAAATACCACAAATGCTTTTAAAAGTTTAATCTACTAATGACGCTCAGCATGCATTAACATTTTCCCCATTTTTTATGTGTCATACATCAGTGTTTAGATAAACACTCTGATTACCATCAGTTTTATGTCACTTTGAGAGTCCAAGTTGATAACTGCCATTAATCACAATCTCAGTGGCACGGCACTTTGAACATACCTACCACAGAGCTCTGACATCAGTGACCAATAAGGGACATGTTCTGGTGAATAAAAAAATGTGCTTCATCATTTTATATCCACATACCATTATAACCACAGAGAACCTCCAAGAACCATGAATATTAAGGAGGCTGTTTGTATGCTTCGTACTTGTGAGAGACTGAAATGTCCTTTGACTGTCTCCAAGCTTGCTTGTGTCTGTGCAAACCTCCAAGACAAGCTGCTGCGGCCTGTGGATTGGTCTGGGAGTGTCTCCCAGAGAAGTAGGAGTGTATTGAAGGATGCACCCCCCACTTCTTTGCAGTTGCATTGTCGGGACTCTTTAGACAAGCCTCAAAGGGGCAGAGGGGTACTGAGCTGGCCCCATCCTGTAGCCATTTGTGGCTCTATTGTGTAGGCCAGACCCCATGCCTGCATTGTTAATGAACTGACAAGAGGCAAAGGTTCCTGCCCTGAAGCCAGATGCAACAAAACCTGTGGGACCAGAGGAGAAAAAAAAAAAAAACTAAAAGTGAGCAGATATGCTAATCAGTGGATATGATGAACTTAAAAAGGCAGCAGAAAATTTTGCTCAGTGTGCATCCACCATCGAAGAACTGAAGACTGAGGACCAACGGGACGCCGCTGGATCCATGGTGGTGACTATTCTTGCAGCCCTGTCCCACATCCTTGCTTTATTTCTGTCTTTTCCTTCATTCTGTCCTATTGCTACCCTCTTCTCTTTTTTTAATAATAAAAACCTGTTTTGGGTCTACGCCATTTGACCTCGTTTGTGTCTTAATCTCGCTCTTGGGATCGTATCGAAACCTCCCCTGACATTGGATTGGGACAGTACTCAGGATAGTTTTTTCCTTGGAAGCTAAAATTCAAATTTACAGTGATTAAACTTAGAGTGGCTTTGTTTATGCTCACTCATATTGTATCAACTATGATAAAAGCCCTCTGGCTTGTGAGGCCATGTGTTTTCTAACTGAGAATCAGAGGGAGATAAACTGTTGAAGGAAAAGTAAGTTATGCACTAACAAATAGTTAGGAAAAATACCAGTACCAGGAATATCACTATCAGGAATTGTTCATAATGGAATTTTGGTCCTGATTCAACAATTTTCACAATATTCTCAGCTTAACAATGAAACAACTACTGAATATAAAGCTTCTGAACAAAATACAAAATTCAGCATGAATTATTTCAAGCTTCACGATTTTGAGAGGTTGTCATTGATTTTTTTTTTTTTTAAGGGGAAAGGGAGGAAGTAGTTTATGCTTCTTTGAACATTGATCTGATACTACTGACACTACAGACTACATATACAGATTTTCTGAACTATCAGATCTGCCATGATTTATCTATAAGAAAATGTGAGTTCATTCATATGCATTTAGGTGACTACCTGAATGTCTATATACATGCTATAGTTCCCTTAACATATGTCAAATCCATTATAAATTTAATAGATTTTTTTCTTGTTCTTTATCCACTTCAACAGTTCAGATGGAACATTGCCCATTAGTAGGTCAATGAGGAAGTTACAAACTGAACCAGTTAAATGGAAGTTTCTCTGTAAACCAGTTATACCAACATCATTCAGTAGGGGAAAGTCAATCATTATTAATTTAATTGAAAAAATTTGGGGAGGGAAGATGAAGTGAAAAATTAAACTTTATTATGACTTTATACGTGCCATGTTAAAGAGACCCATATGTAATATTTGTAACAATTATTCTTCTTAATGTTAAATTTTTTTATTTTATAGACATAAACTATCATTCCTTAGTTTGAACATTACTGTTCATGTAAGATTAATGCTGCTTCATACATGAGCACTAAACACAAAAGTATAAGACAAACTTGCAGATTTCAGAGCCTTATGAAATAAATTTATAGGATAGATAAAAAGGCTGAAGAAGTAAGTGAAATTGAAATTTGTTGTCCTTGAAGGTGTTTAAAATCGGGATATACGTAACTATGAATAGAAGTTGACTTAGCCTATATTCAGTCTTCTTATTTTTAGACAGGTATTAATTCTTTAATTTTTAATATTTATAGCCATTCTTCTCCAATTTAAGTGACTAACCTTCATAGTTCATTAATGTAGAACTTTTATTGTCTTTTGAACTGACCATACTTTTGCCCTAACATAAAATGATACAATTTTCATAGCCTATGATACTGAGGTCAGACTAGATTAGCTAAAGGTCTTTTTTGGCCTTAAAAACCTCTTATGTAGCAGTTTTTTTCTGGAAATGTCATAACAATCCTGTCTGCATGTTATTAAATAAATTATATGCTTTTTGAAAGCAATTTTTCTTCTTAAAAGGTATAACTAAATCAAAAATATTGCATTTAAACATATAAGGCAAATTTTGAGCCCTATATGGTATTCCTTTCTGACTAGATTTTTACCTACTATCCACAGTGACTGAGTTTCCTGCAGGCATATGCTAAGGGACATACATTTCATGTGTGAATCACCTCCCAAGGCAAAGAAAGGTGTGTACTTTTTTTACTGAAGTAGTTTAATGGTAAACTTTTCTGTGGGTTTGTTTTGTTTAGAGCTTTTGGTTTTTTGTAACACAATGTTTTCTTTCAAGTTCATTTGTAGCTATCCATTTGTTTAGCTAGAATGGTAAAGTTAGGAAAAAACCACAGCCATACCTTTAATTTGAGTAGAAAGTGCTAAAATACAGAACAATCCTTAGCTCTTAGGAAAATTTGCTATTGGCAAGTTTCATCTCCTTCATAAGATGACTTTTTCCTCCTTGAATAAAAGGAGGTCATGACCTCTGGCTTGGAGGTAGTGTTTTTTACTGTTCTGAGCCCCAGATGTGTAGTTTTGGTGGCCATAAAGGCAAGGACATCACTTCAATTCCAAAAAGACTGCAGAGTAGCAGTCACTTTTTAGAGCCCTGTCCTCTCCTGTCTTACCCTGCATAGATTTATTTTATTCATGAGCAGATCTCATGCAAACACTGGGTCAAGCTTGAAGCAAATCATGTGGCTGCACATTGCAGTAGCCAGGCAGGTTTACATGACACATCCCCAGGTCTCTTGAATGTTACATGGAAATTTTCAAAATATATTAGTATTTGATACCTGTGAGGAGCTGTTGTGGTTTGAACTCAGCTGGTAGCCAATCACCACATGGCCAGTTGTTTACTTCCCTCCCCTCCCCAATGAAATAAGGGAGGGACAAAAAAAAGAAATGTGTAGGTTGAATAAAAAGAAGTATTTACTAGTAGTAACAAAACAACAGTAATAATAGTAAGTCCAAACAGGTAAAATACAGCAGTGGCTCACTGGCCAGTGACCAGTATGCAGCCCGCTCCCAGCAATAATCCTGACCACACCAGAAATCCTGCTGCCTACCAGAAAACCAAAACCAAAATGGAAAATGAGAGAGCACGCCTCCCCTTATATACTGAGCATGACATCACAGGACATGGAATACTCCAATGACCAATCCAGGCCTGACTGTCTAGCTGTGCTCCCTCTCAGCCCAAGGAAAGTTAACTCTATCCTGGCCAAAACCAGGGCAGTCTCCACCCGTTATTCCATACCATTTACATTATACTAAGGTTCCGAATACATTCTAAGGAATCACCACCCCTTTTCCTGGGTCTCACAGATATCATTCCCTTAGTCTATGGGCCATCCTTCCAAAATGTCTGATGAGTTCATTTAGTCCATAACTTTGGGTTCCATCTGTCATGACAGTCTTTAAGGCTGGAGGAATGAGGTGGAGTTGGCTTAGTCGGTGGAGCAGGAGGCTTTGGATGTGTCAGGAGGATGTTGCGGGGCACCAATCGCAATAATAGGGTTATCTGACAGTTCGCTCCGTTGGCCATTTTCACCTAAAATCAAATCTTCTCGAGGCACACATTGGACTTATCTGTCCGTTTGCATTACTCTACAAGTGTACCCAGGTCCTTGGGCAAAAGTAATCCCACGCATGGGTTTAATTTACCAGTGCAGGAATAACCCAGACTGTCTTCCCCAGATTATTTTTAATGCACACTATGGGGGCTTTATCCCCATCTATAGTATGTAGGAGTTTTGACTGAGCAGGGCCAGGTTGCTTGGTAGATCCTCTAGTGTTGACTAACCAGGTGGCTTTTGCTAAATGCACGTCCCAGTGTTTGAAGGTTCCACCCCTCATTGCTCTCAGTGTAGTTTTTAGCAACCATTGTATTGCTCAATTTTCCCAGAGGCTGGTGCATGGTAGGGAATGTGATATATCCACTCAATGCCATGTTCATTGGCCCAAGTGTCTATGAGGTTGTTTTGGAAATGTGTCCCATTATCTGACTCAATTCTTTCTGGCGTATCATGCCACCAAAAGACTTTCTTCTCAAGGCCTAAAATGGTGTTCTGGGCAGTATCATGGGGCACAGCATAAGTTTCCAACCAGCTGGTGACTGCTTCCACCTTTGTAAGCACATAGGTTTTGCCATGCCGACTTTGTTGGAGCGTGATATAATCAATCTGCCAGGCCTCCCCATATTTATATTTTGACCATCATCCTCCATGCCAGATGGGCTTTAACTGTTTGGCTTGCTTGAGTGTAGCACATGTTTCACATGCATGGATCAGCTGTGCAATAGCATCCATGGTTAAGTCTACCCCTCCGTCACTCTACCCCTCCTGCCTTTCATAAACCCATGCTGACTAGGCCTGATCCCCTGGTTGTCCATTATATGACTTTTAATGGCACTCGAGATGACCTGCTCCATGACCTTGCCTGGCACCGAGGTCAGACTGACAGGTCTATAGTTTCCTGGATCCTCCTTTCTGCCTCTCTTGTAGATGGGTGTCACATGTTATCATATCTTATATGCATATATAACTTTCATACTATATGAAAGGAAGACATTTGGGTAGCTTTTGTGTTGTTATGCCCATTCTGTGGCTGAAATCTGCTCTGTGTACCTCCAAATTACTTTTTCAGCTGTGAATTCAGTGATCCTACAACTGAAGGCAGTGACAAAGGAACAGGTTATGAATTAACTACGATTAGCTCATTCTCTGTCTCTTTCCACTATACTACAAAGTATGTTTTTTGAAAAGTAAAGATACATCAAATAGAAGGTATTTTAGAGATGCATTCATTCCTGTTTTCTCCTGCTTTCAAAACATTATTAAGTTTTACCTTTTAATTTTGCAGTGTTCTGAATCATAATGCAGACAACATGATGTAAAAGGCTAGATAAAAAAAAAAAAAAAGGATAATACTGTATTCATACTGCCTTCAATCTAGAGTGCCTCCTGCTTATATTTTAAAAAAAATTTCCCTCTACAAATTAGAGTTGGAGAATTCTTATATTTTTTTAAATTAAAGTTCAGACACTCAGAAATGTAGTATTTAAAGTACCCAGTGGTGAAGAACAAAACACAACTCACCAAAAAAACTGTCAAGACAACAAAAATACCTTAGATAATGAAATTTTGATTCAGTGTAAAAGTATAGTCCTTTTCTCGTGATGATCCTAACAAAATATAGGCTAAGGAATGATGAGATCGCCTCACACAAATTCATAAGAAATACACCACTTCAAAGTTTTGCCAAAACATCATGATTTTTTATAAGCTTTGTGCTTGCATTGTTTTGGCAGTTTTTGAAATGCCAAATTGTTGTGACTGTGACAGTACTACTATGTGGTTATTTTTTTATCCTAACACAGATGTTTATTATAATCACTAATAGTTTTAATTTTAGTTTGTCTATATTCAAAGACCTTTAGATGTCTCACGTAAGACTATTTATAACCTTGCTAAAGACATGCAATCACCTTTGAATCCATTCTGTTATGCGGGATAATTAACCACAAACTTTTGACACCATTTTTATTTTAATCTAAATCACTTTACATGTCTGAATTATCAACCCCAAAAAGTGAAAAAAATCCTCAGGCCATCATTCCCATTCTGCCTAACCTGAGTACTGGAGGATTTACTGAAATCCCCTATAAGCAAATTATTGGATTATACACTTGTGCCTCAAGTACTTCTATACTGTTTAGTTTTCTGCACCTGTGGGTGCTCTCAAGAAAAAAATGCAAGTTCAAATGTGTCATATGATGGCTTAGCTTGTGTTAGTTGTCTGAAACAGTTAAGTATTTAACAAAGGTCAGACTAAAAGGTGACATTTTCTAGCTTCTTCACTATCCGCGCTAAAGATTGATTGAGTGCATCTTTGCCAAAGCAGAGGATTTGCCTAGAAGATTTTAAATTGTGTGAGCATTTGGGTTCTAAACATTATTATTGGTTCAAATTGGATTGCTTGGAAAGATAAGTTTTCAATGTGTAATAGGGTATTCTAGGTGAACGTGATCACTGCCTCTGTGGCACTCCTTTATCAGTGTTGTGCATTCAGCTTTCTACCACTCCTGCAGTGATAAGCAAAACCCTAAATGAAACTTCATGTGGAAACCATCAAAATTTAAGATCACATACATGAACTGTACTGCTGGAAAAGCTATCAATCAAGTGATACATACATTACACTTCTGTTGCCTTCTCTCAACTACCATTCTTAATACCTGGGATCCTCTGCAGCATAACATGGTTTTTCAGTCAAAGGACATTCCTGTATGGTCATTTTTCCCTAACCTTAGTAACTCGTTTCTCACACTTGGTATAGTATTTCACCTTTGAAATAACACATGCTGCAACGGAATTGAAAAGAACAGGTTTTTGTCTTTCAGCTGCTGCCAACTAACTGCTCATTTTTGATTCTGTAGAGTGTGGTAGATTAAAAAGATTATATACCATGTTTTCATTTCTTCCCCTTGGAGTAACCACCATCTGGTGAAAATTGATAGAAACACTTCTGTTTAAGCATAGCAGAATGTTAGTTTTACCTGAGCTTATTTTAAGATCCAATGTCTGTTAACACCTGATCGGGCTATAACAGGTTGTCAAAGATTTAAAAAAAAAACATCATTAGCACCTCAATTTACCATGTATAGTAGAAAAAATTATTAAATGAATGAACCTCAATGGCTAGTTTTCTTCTTGGGGCACACTCAGGTATTCCTGCTTCCCAAGTCTTCCTCATTTCTGGATGTCTAAAGCGTAAATTGTAATCTGTGTTACTAATAATACAGCCAACAGAATAATATGCAGGCAAAAGATTCAGCTATGTCTTTCACTATAGAAATATGGTATATGGTAGCAACATACATTAATGCACATACTTTCTATGTATAGAAAAATAAACAATGGATTTCAGATGCCAAGTTTTCATAAGGTAAAGATAGAAATCAGTGAACTTTATGCATTTCCACCTCTTCACATTCACAGGTAGTATTATTGTACGTATATTGAGAGCTGAACGAAACTATTCATTGTGTCTGAAGCTCACTACAAGCTATTCCTCTACATATACATTTCTCCACACAACTTATCTGTGGAAAAAAAATCAAATAACTTTCCTCTAACAAATGCAGAGGAGAAAGCCTATGATATTAACTTACTCAAGTGACAATAAGTTAAAACATGTTTTTACTTTACTGAGGGTAATGTTATCACTGTAGTGCTTTCAGAGTAAGATGATTCATCCTGTGTATCCTGGAGCATTAATACTGAGCATTATACTAACACTTCTTCTAGCACTTGAACTTTTACAACTTATGTTCAAAACTGCTGCAAGTTTGGCAACAGATAGCAACAATCTGTCTTGAACATCCTTCTATTCTGGGAAAGTGATTGATTCTGAGCAATATAAAATTGCATTAAATACAAATACAAATGTAGAGGTTAAAGTAGGCAATAGATGTAAAGCCTCACTTTATATAGTGTAGTCGCATCACATACCTTGTAACATGTCAACATGAATTACCTTTGTCATCCTGATGCCTTATAGTTCTTTACCTGAAAAAAACCCCTTCTGAAGTTATTAAATTCGCCTGAGATGTCACCTCCATAAATAAAGGCTAATATATTTCTCTTGCATTGGTAATGAACGTGTACTTACAACCCCTACAAACCAATATTAACACAATCACTTCACTCCATTCTTCTAAAATAAGTCTCCTGAAAAACTTCAAATTTTAAGTTTTCATTTTCTGAAGTGCTGGGAGATACACACAGAGGCCACATTAAAGCACCTGTGTGAAGTGAAGTCTCTTCTCCAGCCCAGAAACAAAGACAATTGAGCAAAGGTGCATTTACAGAAGACTGACAGGAAAGACTGCAGGGTGAGAGAGACCCATCTCTTGTTTTAACCCTTTTTTTCCCTATGGTAGCTTGGTTTAGTTGACTAAAGAATGTTTTGATTTCACTAAGTTTTCTAAGTTACTGCAATTATCTGTCTTTAAAGGCTTTTGGAATGCACAGGTTTTGTAGGTACTGAGTCCGTCATAGCTGATGAAATGAAATGTCAGAGACAGAGAAAAATAGTATACCCTGCCCTGCCCCAATTGTGTTCAGCACAGTTCAGAGTAACATCAAAAGCATCACTGTGGGGCCAAGGCACAGCTTTCCAACTTACTCTTTCTCTATTTAAAAAACCCCAGCAACAACAACAACAAAAACCAGACTAAAAGCCAAACCTCAAAAACACTCATAGAGAGCAAGGAAACAGAATGGACAAGTGACTTCCCAGCAGTCACAAAGGAAAGGTCAAATCAGATATGTGAATGCAGGTCTGCCGGGCCGCGGGGTTAGCATCACCACTGCAGGAGAAGCTGTCCTCTCTGCAAGAGACATGGTGTAATGTTGATTGAACAGCCACACTGTAGAACACCTACATTTTATAGTGTGCCATGATGGATTTTTTCACCTGGCTTTTATCATGAAAGCTTGATTTTGAAACCTTTATTCCCTTTATTATTTGCTTTATGATTAAACACCACCCATTGTTATATATTCTGAGAAATGGTGGCCCTGCAGCAGTTGTAAATCAATAGCTAGATGTGAAGACACAGGAAGGGGGAAGGAAAAAAAGAAAAGTAGAAAAGTTGCTTACAGTTAAGTGAGAAAGAAAGTTAATAAAAATAGGTCAGGCAATTTAAACTCATTTTCATATGAAACAAATGGGCTAATCCTAAATAGGAGTTACTCATCAGGATCTTCAGTGTATCTGCGGCTCAGCAGTAAGTGGCATATAAGTAGCAATATAAAAATCCTTTTTCACTGATATCAGGAAGTTTGAAGGTTAATAGATTATCCTGTAAAGAATTCATATTACAACTGGCTTTTTACCTAAGATTGAATAAATATTGCAGAAATTAAATTGATCTGTTATCCGGGTCATGTACTCAGTAATAATTAAGCTGAAGAAGTATATATAAAGATATCAGAATTTTTGTTAAAAATCTGTAAAACTGTAATCTAAATGGATGAAAAAAAGAAAACAGAAGGTGAGGGTTTTTTTCACTTTAAAGGACAATCACTTTAGTTGTGCAATTCCTGGAAACAGAACCTTCCATAATATAATGAAACAATGTCCAAAGTAACCCACTTAAAAACTCTACAAATTGAAATCCTACTGAAACTCCTTCTTACCTGTCTGCTGTAATTAAACTCATCATGAAATCATTAAAAAAAGAAAAATAAAGGAAAGTATTTAAAACACAGAAGGGGAAGAAACTTTCAAATTCAGGCAGACAAATAGAAGACGTTCAAGCAGAACAAAGTTACTATTCAGGAAAGATTTTGCTTGTTGTATTTGGATCACAAGCTATAGCAACTGGTAGCATGTGTCACTGCCTCTAATGGTATATGGGTTCAATCAGAGCACACAGAATGCCAGATGGGACTGGAGGAAGCTGTCAGCAGAAAGTAACTATGCTCTCTGATTTTTGCGTTCCTGTGCAAAAAGCCACTATTTTCAATTGTTTTTATCTGTAAAGCCAATGCTTCTGTTATAAATCTTGGCGTGATCTGGGATTACAAAGCCAACAAGCACCAGATGGCTGAAGAGATTCAGGCCAGGTCTACAGCCTCCTGACAGCTCTGTTTCAGCAATCAGGAGTATGCATAAATATGATCCCCATTCAACTCATCTGGGTGAGCAGATGCTCCTCACGTGTAGACACAGGAAGTACACTGGCGAAATTGTAACATGACTGGTGGTACAGATGCTTGAAGAAGGTAAAGAAGATTATTTAGATCGGTGTAAAGCACATAATTGCTGAAATAGAGAATATCTGTAATCTGCAATCACAAATTAGCCCTAGTATAGGCATTGCTTTAGATGGTAATGAATATCAACACCATGTCAAGACTACTTTGTCATTCATTAGGTAGCTGCTAATATGAAATTATGTCTTTGCTCAAGCAGAAAAATAAATTATCTTGACCACTGAGAAAGATCGCCTTTCCCCAAAACTTTGAAACCTAAATTTCTAAAAGCCAGAAGAAAGATTAAAGCCACTCCATGGTGAGCACACCCACGATTTTGTGAGAAGTTTCTGCAAGAACATGGAACTGAACTGAGGTTGTCTAAATCTTGTTTTAGCATCCTGACACAAGGCTGTTTTGCTTCATCTACCGACAAGAAATAAGTTGAAATGAAATGTTTCCTTCACCCTTTTTGGGTGCAGGTGGTTCTTAATTCCAGGATCTGTGAGGATATCAGATTATTTCTTCTGAATAGAAAACAAAAATAAAAACTGTAATTTCTTGGAGAGGCAGGTTGTTGTGTTATGCAACTACATATCTCTTGTCCAATGATAAATACCAGCAGAGTGAACTCACATTTGTCTGCAATATGTCATACAGTCCATCCTGTAGCTGCAAATTTCTGATGAACTTCATCTTTTCCTTGCTTCTCTCTAGTCTTCTAGTCATGCCCTTTTGTGGATTGCTGTTAGGAGATCTTGTGGGAAAGGTGTGATGAGGGTGAAGAAGATGAAGGAAGAAAAAGTATTGAGTGCTCAATAAAACCATCAGTTGTGAGGTTTGAAATGTTTCTTTAAACTTTGTGGTTTTGTTTATTAAAATCATAGAGTCATAGAATCATAGAATATCTCAAGTTAAAAGGGATCAAGTCTAACTCCCTGCTCCTCACAGAACCACCTAAAACTAAACCATATGACTAAGAGCAGCATCCACATGCTCCCTGAACTCTGACAGGCTTGGTGTCAAGACCATCTCCCCTGGGAGCCTGTTCCAGTGACCAACTAGCCTCTCAGTGAAGAACTAATGTCCAATCTGAACTTCCCCTAATGCAACTTCATTCCATTTCCTCGCGTCCTATCACTGGTGATCAGAGGAGATCAGCACTTCCCCCTCTGCTGCCCTCCTTGGGGAAGTTGTTGACTGCAATTAGGTCACCCCTCATCCTTCTCTTCTCCAAAGAGAGGCCTTTCACCATCTTGGTTGTCCTCCTCTGGGCACACTCTAATAGTCTGATGTCCTTATATTGAGGTACCCGAACCTACATACAGTACTCAAGGTGGGGCCGCACCAGTGCAATGTAGACTGGGACAATCACCTCCCTCAACCGGCTAGCTATGCTGTGCTTGATGCACCCCAGGACACAGTCCTGGCCCTTTTGGCTGCCAGGGCACACTGTTGACTCATATTCAATTTGCCATCAACCCAAACCCCCAGATGTCTTTCTGCGGGACTGCTCTCCAGTCTCTTGTCCTCCAGATTGGACATATAACCAGGATTACCCCATCCCAGGTGGAGAATCCAGCACTTGCTCTTGTTTAATTTCATGCAGTTGGTGATTGCCCAGCTCTCTAGTCTATCCAGATTTCTCTGTAAGACCTGTTTACCCTTGAGGGTGTCCACAGCTCCTCCTAATTTAGTATCGTTGGCAAATTTACTTAATATACATTCAATCCCTGTGTCCAGATAATTTATAAAACCAATAAAGAGCACTGTGCCCAAAATTGAGCCCTGGAGAACCCCACTGGTGGCTGGTTGTCAGCCTGATATAACCCCATCTACTGTATCTCTCTGAGCATGACATGTCAGCTAATTGCTCACCCAATGTATTATGGACATGAAACACATTTAAGTAACTGACACATCCAACTAATATCAAGTTATTTTTTTGAGGGGTTTCTCAATATAGTAGGCAGAAAGAGGTGAGTCTGCTGCAGATCCATGCCCCAGGCCCAGTCAGTAGTGAGGCTGAGCATGAACCCAATAGGCACAGTCACACTGTACCCAATATATATACATATGCACAGCTGGCTACACAAATTAAGACAGACAAAACCACTCATACAAACACAGATGGCACAAATGGACTAATCTTGTCCCCCTTTATGGCTATTCATGATGAAGGTCCATTAGTGAGAAGCATATATAATGTGGGTACATCCACATTATTTATGTATATATGTCCTACCTACTAAGGGCAGTAGTTGTCCCTAGCACTCAGCCTGTCTAGGAGTTGTTCCCTCCAGCAGCTGACTCTTAGACCACATTGGTCTCCCTGCTGTTCAGCCCAGATTTATGGCCACTCCAAGCCACTTAGCCTACTCGCTGAGTATCCCAGCTTGATGCTGGCTAGCAACCATACATTGACATACATACCCACCCAATATGCACGCACTCTGGTCTCTCCAGCCACTGGCACCATGGACACACAGTCCTTCTGAGCCCTGGTCCCATGCTAGTTGTCAGATACTCATACACACACATGCACACAGATAAAGTCCTTCACCCAGGAAAACAGCTAGAAATGGCATTTAATAAGAAAATAGGACAGACTATATTGTTCAGTCATAGAGCATGGCCAGACCAAGATACTGCCCAGCCACCTCTTTACATGTGACCAGCCCCTTTTATCCTTTTATCCCTCTGTCCCATGCTTATTCCTCCCCAAAACACCTTGAACCTTCCTGCTTATAATTCCTCCTAGTGTGACACCTGGACACTGGGGCTGAGGCTCTCCTGGGACAAACCTAACAGGAGCTGGGTCTCATGTCTCTGATGGGGTCATTGAGTATCCCACACTTGTCACTGTGCCTCTGTGCTCCTTTATGTGGTATGATGAACCTTAAACCACATAAACACACTTTTAAACTTAAAAATGTAGGTTTATGACTACAATAATGGTTTGCCTCAGTCCAGACTAAGACACTTAATAATTCTATAATCATTTTACAGAACTTATCAGACTGCCTGGCTCTCCAAGCAGTGTTTTACAAAGCTGTTATCTTTTGTTACAACTAGCTCTAGCCACTCTGGGTAGGAGTTGTAAATCACCTGGCAATGCTCTTTACCTAAAACCAACGTAATATATTGAATTTCATATAGAAACACACTTGTGCATGTATGTGCTAATCTCCCTCAATAAACAGCTGAAATGTTTTAGACAATATTTCTCCTGTGCATTACATATTAATGGAAAGAATAGCACTATCTCAGTAACAGGTTGAGAAGGCAAAAAAGACAGAAAATCTTATTGAGATGTCTCTGTAACTCAGAAATATGCTGTGGGTGTCTCTGCCCATTCTTATCTCCTGTAAAAAAGTGGAGATGATGGACTATCTCAGCTATGCATTAATAATATAGGTAGCAAGTCTGCATATATTCCATTTAATTCATCATCTTCTTTCCAACAGAATATAATTCAGGAGGATAAATGTCCTGTCCTAGTTAAATGAAATATCATTTACAAAGCTTCTTATGTATCCTATCTCAAGGGACAGTGCTGTTGTAAGGAGAGACCTACCATTGATTAAGCTTTAGAACGTTTCAGTACAAAGACAAATGCTGTTCATATATAACTTGCATTACCAAGACTCAGAGAAAATCCAAAGTATTGTGTAGCTTAGCTAGTAACCAATGCAGACAAATTTTTAAAATTTCATTTAATTTTATGATGATTCCTTATTAGAAATATTTTAAAAGTATATAAATATGTATATAAGTTCATATCAAACCAAAAGAGACCATCAATGTCTTGTTTTGATACTTAGGACAATCCATGCATATCCACATATCTCATACTATAAAATATCAGAAAATATTTAAGGCAATAGTACTGCACAATATAGATGTCACATAAACCAGAGAATGAAATCCTGACTCCACTGACACCTGCAGGGAAACTTTGCTAGCACCAGAAGAGCTGAGTCTTCACCCAAAGCATTCAAGAGCAACAGAAGCTCATCAGCACACCACTTTTCAAAATGGCATATGTAAGTCAGCACTACACTGTCATATTCTCTGCTACGTTATTTTAAAACAGATCCCACTTACGAAGAGTACCAGAAGGGAACAAGGAAGAAGCAGTGCCCAAATGTTTTGTGAAATCTGTCTTCAGTGGCCATGGAACCCTCCAGGCTCTCCGACAAGGCAGTGGATAACAGCACATTTCAGAGAATGGATGGACCCTGCTATGAGACACGTCACCATTCCTGTGGGCCCCATGCATGTCAGAAAGCCTATCTACAGAGAAACAGCAGCCAGTTACAGAGCCATGCCCAGCTCTCTCCACAGTTCATCTTTACTGCTTCTCAAAGCTTCCACTAATGAGTCCTCACCTCTGATTTTCCCTCATTTTACAGAGATACAGGATGTTTTAATGAAAAGCTGAAGACTGGGCTGTGAAATGATTGCATAAAATAAGTGGTCCAGGTGTCATCCAGCCTGTTTCCTTCAGGAAAAAGAAAATGTTAAAAAAAAAAAAAAAAAGTCATCAGTGTTAGGTAGCTTCAGGGAAATAGCTCCTATAGATTCCCATTGAATTTCCTTTCTGTGTAGTTATTAGGAAGAAAAATTATTCTCTAATATTTTTTGAGCAACAAAAAGTGACTTTACATTTCAAGGAGAGTACACAACATGGGATTATGTTCCTTTTTAATTAAGGTTATTTTCCCTCCTTTTCTTATTAAAGGATAAAGCGTAGAATGTCACCATAATTAAGAAAGTAAGTGCATCAAACTCATGCATACTAATCCCAAAGCAACATTAATGAATCTTAATAATTTTTTGAGAACCCTGGTGCTACTGGACTAATAAAACCTTGTGTAAATTGTGCTTCTGGAAGTCATTGCAGCAGTGGTAATTTCTAACAGCTGGGAACATGGCCCACTGTGTTTCAAGTTATTACTTTCTATATCTAAACTAGTACCAAAATATTTCTATCATCAAGAGCTTCTGAAATGGTTTCAGATGATTACTACCATTCACAAATATTTTTAGAGAAAGCTAATGAAAAGGCAATGTGACAACCATTGCTTGTTCGCATTAACAAAAAAAAAATCCTTTCTATCCAATGTGTCTTTTAAGGGAACATTCTCGGTTTCTATAAATTGGTACAAATGCTGCTTAAGCTGCATTATCTACACCCTCTCATTTTTGCTTAGGTAAACTTGGGTTCAGTTTTGCTTGATTTTCTTAGTCCTACACATCAACTTTTCTCTAACAGTCATTTTATATTCTTTTTTGAAAAATGGTGGCACACTTGTTTTGTCAGGATGACCATGTTGACAAACCAAACCCTAAAGAATATCAAAACCAAGAACCAAAATCCAGCACAATGATAGTTAAAAGTTTTGCTACATAAACAAGGGCCATCGCTTTATAAAATAAGTGGAATAGTTCCTGATCTCCAAAGGCTGAGTTCAATCAAAATTCCTTATGGCTTAAACATCACAGAAGCAAACATATACATACAAGAGCCAAAATTTGACACCTATCAAAGACACATTCCATGTCCTGGCAATCCCAGTGAATAAGAAGAATTTCAGCTGAATTAATGTTTCCTTATATACAAGGAGAAGTTTCTAATGCAGAATATCCACAAAATGAATTGGAGAAGATGCTGACAATCACAGATTACACTGCAGTTTCACACAGAAGGCATCACTGGCTCCATCATTAACAAGCTGAAAAAATTAGAGAGACAGAATGAAGAACTGTGTATTTATGTACATCCTACAAATTTTACAGTGGAATAAGTTGTATGACACAGTAGGGGAGCTTTGTAGTAAGTAAAATATTTCAAATAATTTATTGCCTTAGACTTAGAAAAAGTTTAGACCTGTGTATGGGGAAACACTGCCTACATAGATGTTAACAAATTAAACTATGACAAGGCTATTTCTATATACAGGAACTCAGCGACCTAAGTTGCTAAAATAGTTCTTGCTGTTGGTTTGACCTACACTCTCCCAAACAATGCCTAGGCATGTTTAGGGAATTACCACAGACTTGCAGGCACTTTTCTTGTGGATATATCTTATGTATGAGCACCTTCTTTTGGATAGTTTATTAGCATGGACATGGGCCGTTATGGGTCAGTTCATCTTAGGAAATGGCCACTGACATACTTCATTTAATAATATAGCTGTACACTCTATAATTCTTACTTTGTTCTTTATTTTCTTACCCAATTCATGAGGGAGCAAACATATGATCAGTCTGTGTGTGTGTCTGTCTGTTACATCCTACAGATTTTAGCCAAATTCAAATTAATTATCTGAATGATAAGTAAATCCCTATAAGTTTACTGAAAACAGACAAATGATGGAGAAGTAAGACCTAGAACTGCCCCTTTTTATGGAAATATTGCAATATGAGTTTACCCCTCACTGACACTGGAGAATCTGCATAACAGGTGAACTTTGAGAAACAAACCCATACAAAATTTGGCTTCATTTGCATTTCTACTTATTGACATGTCAATTGATTTTTTTGTTCCAGTATCTTTCAAAGAAGTAGATTTAGACTCTCCAATTCTTAATTCTCTGTTTCATTCCATTCCTCTGTCCTTAACCACCTCCAGGCATTTCCATCTCATGCTGTTTAGGATCATTTCCAAATCAAGACATTCTGTGAGATTCTAAAGGGATGGTATTTTAGAGAGCTATAAGTTAATAACTAAGCTCTTGAGTAGACAGTCTTGTGGTAATTTAAGGGAAACTATGACCATGTTTGAGTGGTGATGTGCCCTTAAGATGAATGGCACTAATAGTCCCTGTGCATTTCCAAGCATAGGCACTCAAATCTGACAGTCTGGGGCTCTGTCCGTGTTCACATACGATTCTGGTGACTTATAAAATTAATGTAATTTTTCTACTGCAGTGCTGTTTCAGAACAGATCCTGCTATGCTGCCATTTCTCTTCCCTCCATACTCAAGATCTATGAGTGATGGAATGCTTAATCACATGTAACATGGAAAAATAGGCTTAGAAAAGATATCAAGAGGTAATCTACTTCATTTTCCTATCCTAACTTCACCTGTGTTGATCCTGAGAGACATTCATCTGATGTCTTCTTAGACATCTTCAGCAGTAGAGATTGTACAACCTGCTGTTCACCTTTCTATCACCTGTGCTGAATAACTTCTGAAATGCTTTCTAAAGTGAATATCAACATAGCGCTGCGTATGCTGGAGAGTCTTACTATTTCTGTCTTTCAATTATTAGCTCCTCAGAATGGAGTTATTAGTTTTACTGAATATATTCTATCCATTGGGAAAAAAAAAAAAAGTGTATCCTTCAATGTTAATAATAATGGGAAAACTATTATATTGTTGTAAGTCCTGTAAATTTACAATGGTAAAGCTGATATCATGATTTACAAAGGTAAAAAACACGTCAAAAACTTATGATTGCTATCACATTTCTGGTTTTCACTGAATTTACCTCACTTCTGCTATTTACTATGCATGTCTTATCTACAGGTCCTTAAATTTAGAAAAAGAAATTAGAAATGTAGATACAAAGCTGCACAGCACTTATATTTTGGGAAAAAAAATACATTCAACCTGCATTTGCTTTTGCCTCTGTGGGACACTGAGACACTTGTCAAAACCCAACAGGCTTACTGAGCTTCAAGGATTCATATGATTTAAATGACTTGCTCTGGGGGAAATCAAGTGTGCAGGAGACCCCCCAGGGTCCCACCGTCTAATTAAAGGGAACTTTCCTCTTGATCATCCTCATGTAAATATATAATAAGCCATCAGACTAGAATCATTCTGTTTACACATCATCTGCCAGTCAGGAAGATCAATGATGAGAGCAAACACTATATATTTATCTGCTGAATATGTTGCAGATCATCTAACAGATTTTTTAATGAATAGTTGGATCTCCATATGAAGGCTGGGAAGCCTGGAGCAGTTCTGAATTGTCTTAAAGATGACATTTTTAACAGGATGATAGATGCTCAAGTTAAAAAGCTCTAGGAAACTTAATTTTTAGACATAATAAACTATTTTATTCTGCATGTAGAATTTTTATTGTTGTAGACATGCTTCTTTCCAGAATCAGAGATCTCATAAAAAGTATTCCTTTATGCACAACCATAAAGACTTTAGCCCTATATTTTTAAACATGATGCTATCAACATCAGCCATTGAACTAAATGAAAGCAGATCACTCTCCAGTCTAATGAGATAAAGCAAAATGATTTTACAGTGGCAGTATGGTAGGATGTGTTCTGAAACAACACAGCAGTAGAAAAATTACATTAATTTCATAAGTCACCAGAAATGTATATATTCACACATTTGCCTATGTTTGAAAATAGTGCCTTTAAACCATTTAGAAAAGAAATAAAAATCTTTTGGGATAGGTCAGGGAGAGAATAGATTTAATGTAGAATTTCATAAATGGTCATATCACAGTTCTTATTTTGGGGGACTCATTACATAGAGCTACAAACAACTAATATTCATTTGCTTTTGATTGCTTCTCCAACTGCCTTCTTATTTCACTTTATTAGTTCAACTTTATTTCTGATTTTATCATCATCATCAGACTTCAAGCTGGTTCATGATAGTCTTCCCAAATTTTTATATTCCCTTTTTTGTATAAACAGGAGTTTTTCTCTTTCCCAGAACAGCCAGAATTTTCTCAAAGGCATGGAAATCCAACAAGTGAGGCATCTTTTGAAGAAGCTACAAAGGATTATATGAAGTATGAATGATACTAATTAGCTCCTATTACTTTAAAACAGTTTGAAAATTCAGGAACTTCTAAAGTCAAGATAATCTCCTTTCTTCCTAGTTTGCCTTTTAACCTTCAGTGATTACTCTTTATTCTCTGTCTGTAACCAAAGGAATAAGCCCAGATGAATATACACAGTGTTTAGCATTTTTATTGGGGAGAACGGCCAGTTCTTTGATGTACACTATTGTTAAATTCTTTGCTTTGATATTAGAAAATGTGATTCTTACACCAAACCACTACTCTTGCTCTATACATCTTCCTTTGTGTTAGCAGAAAGGCTCAGCTAAAACGGAGTTGTTTCATTAGTGAGGAAATTTCCTTAAAGGTTGTGAGCACCTAAATTAATATCATCCAATAAAACACACATTTTTTCATGTGTAAGGTACACTTACTTATTTTTTCATACAAAAAGGATATTTGCTCTCATCTTCCACTGGAAAGAAGAATTCTCTAACCTACACTAGACAGACCAGCCTATATGATGAGAATGTTCCCTCCCCCTTTAAACACCTATGAGTTTGAGAAGACAGCTCAACCCAAGGCACGGAAAGGAAAGGAATTATGAAGAATTAATACTTACATTCAAAATAATAGCACATTACATCAATGCCATACCATTCTGTTATGCCACCTCATTATGGCCTCCCTCTACATCTGCTGTCCTTTATTACGCTTACAAACCTGACAGTCCTTCACTTGGTAGATAACTAAGTAACTACAGCTTCTTTATCACTGGTGATTAGTATTTAACTTTTGATGCCAGCCTTTATACCTCTGCCACATAGTATAGTGTGAGAACATGTCCAGCCTGAGCAGTCTGCTCTTGGAGAGAGAGCTTATTCCTCATGGCAGTTACACTTTGCTCTAGGCCACTTGTACCAGCTGCAACTTCTTTCTGATTTTCTCAAAGCAATCTTTGTACCATATACTGAAACTTCTGGGAGAAAACCAAGTTCCACAGTCCTGCAATCATGTATTTTTTTCTTTTTTTTAAATCCTTTTGTCCACAACAATGTTCAATTGTAAACATTCACCAGTCCTCCATGTCCTTGTTTTCTGTGTGAAGCAAATCAGTGCCATTACTTCATTTTTTTTTTTTTTTTTTTTCCAAATGTCCTTACTGTGAATTTTTCTGCTGAGATGTCTGGCCATTAAACTGTATTGGTCTCTCAAGACAGATAGAAAGGCACCAGGAACCATTGCTTCACACTGACTGTTGCCAAATCTTGATTGAATATAATCACTTTGCTCCTTGTTAGATTGCTGACATCTTCCTAACATTTTGCTTTACCTCATACCACTTCAGAACAATCTGTAGATCACAAACATGTGAGCTCAAATACCTTCCAAAGTGTGTTACTGTTTGTCATGTTCCACTCAGAAGAGGAAGACAAGTGACTTAGATTTGTAAATCCCCAATGAAGTAGACAACAGTGAGACAAGTCTCAAAGACCATACACACACATTTATTAATTTCCCACAATGTACTAACTGGATACATGATAAATGACTAAGTATATAACAAATTATGGCAAGCAATATGGTATGCCTTGCATTAGCTAATGATAATGAGGAAAAAAGGAAAAAAATAAAAGAAAAGATATAGATAGAGAGGTAGAAATAGAGATCACCGGTCTGAGTTCCTGCGTTGGTCCCATCAACGAGGGTTCAAGGATGCATTCATCTTCTTCACTTCTTCAGTTCTTTTTTTTCACACCTTTCCCCCCCCCCCCCCCCCCCCCAATTTGTACACACTCTCCTTGGGTCCCTCCCCTAGGTCACCCTACCTATATACGCATCACATGTATGGGGAGAAGTAAGGTGTTTCATGGGATGATGTAACTAGCATGATCTTGTTGATCTTCATTAGCATATGCAGGGATGTCAACTTTAATATTTATTTAGAGGGTAATGAAGCAAAGGTCATTCACTGAGCAGATGGCCCTTGAAACTTTATAAGGTGCACTAGAGCAGAACCTTCACAGGGGTCCCCACTCCAGCTGCATCCTGTGCTATCCAGGCAGCCTTAGCAGCTCCAGACTCCACATTATCCACCCCCTGACTACAGTTCATTATTTGCAAGTGTTTGAGACATTCTTCGGCTCAGAGGGCCTCCACTCCCCACTATCCCTTGTCTTTATCAAGTCTTGTTTCTCTCAGTCTGTTTTTCTCAGTCCTTGTTTTGGGGAGTTACAAATCTTCTCTTACACTACTTCATGCTGCAGTTAGAAGTGGATGAACAACAAAAGAAAAAGCAGCATTACCACAACACTTATCACACCATATCTGAGCTGATAAAATCTTTGAAAAGATGTACAGCCTTCACACAATATCACACAGGATTTTTTTTTCCAACTCAAAACATAGCTGAGTGCATCTGCTATCCATACATAATGTAAATCATACTCTTGGAAGTCAATGTGGGAGATGTTTTTGGTAGTTCTCTGAATTTCAGGCACAAAGTCTTCTACCATACCATTAATTTATTTGCTCTCTTACCTCTAGTGCCCCTCTCAGCTGTGCCTACTTTGGTGACTTCTTGCTGCTGTGACATGTTGAGCCAAAAGTAACTCACTCTTAGCTCACCTCTTTTGATTTGGGGTCTTCTTCTTATACTACCTACATATCTGATTGATTGGGTCAAAGTATCATGTTTTTGCCTTTGGTAGTCTAGTCCTCATTTGCTGGTCTGAAAGAGTCTTCTGAAATCCCTATTTTCCTAGCAGCCTCCTTGTGCATGAATAGCACTGGAGAAAGGTTTACCTCTTCAAATGGTTCCTCAAAGCACTGTCCTGTGCTGAGTCCTATAAACTTCTGATTAACCTTCCCTTCAGATTTTCATTTTGCTGTAGGCTTTTCAGGTACCTCCATATTGAATCTGGTCTTTTGTGCTTACAGATTTGATTCAAGCAAGCCTGATGTTATGACATGAGCCCCACAAAGGGCAACATTTAACAATAGTATTGATTTATACCAAAGATTTTCATTCATTTTCTTGAATAACTTACACAAGATAGCAAAAATCACAACAAATATTTCTGCTTTTCTTATTCACTACTTCGTTTGGGTAAGCAAGATACGCCACCATGATTTCTAGATCAATCTCAAGCAAGCCACATATTCCATCTCCTTTTGCCTTTGCTAGCAATGCCAAAAGGGACACTGGCTCATTCCACAACTTCATGTTCATGCTGGAGGGAATGATGAGGGGAAAGAAATAAGGACCCTGCTTAAGACACACAGCCTAAATTCAGCTTAACAAATATTCACAGGAAGGCAGGCATTTGCCTACATTTCCTGAAGTGTGACTCAGATTTAAGGCCTAACAGGAGCCAGTCAGCAATGTAATAAAAAAGTATGTCCTGAAGCAACCTTGAAATGGAGTTCAATAAATCAGAATGTTGAAAATGAAACAGTTAAAGTGATTGAAGCTGTCATTAAACCATAAAACAATTGATACTAGGCTTAGAACATCTTATTATGTGTGATCATATCCCAAATAACAAAATTAATTTTACACATCATGCTACTGGGTTTAAGTCAGTTACTGACTTCTAGGTATAAGGAACTGATTTAATGAGCACAGATTATTCCACAGCTGTTTACTTAAGGGTTTCTTGTATCCTTCTGCTACCAGCTATTCAGACAAAATATTGGCTGTAGGTCAGATCCAGTAGGGCAATTCTTATAGGCCTAATTTAACAAACATTAATTTATACATGCATTGTATTTATTTTTACAGAACCTGAGATTAAATATTTATTTTAAAGTTTTACAATAATTTTGCTATGGAGGAAGGTGAGGAATAATGAATAATGGCATGGAGCATGAAACTTTTAATTGACAACCCCAATCTAACTGATTACTATTTTCTTCATCTACCTTCAGAAGTCTGTGAGGATAAAAAAATCAACTTTGAGCTCACACAGTTGGTTGCAGAAAAAGAAGATATGTGTCGAGAGAACTTGCTGGAATGCTAGGTCATTGTGTAGGCAGTCTACAAGCACAGAGGACAGTCTCTGACCCAGAGACAAATATACACTACAGATGCAGGAGAAAATATGACTGCAAGTTATTTAGTACTATTATTTAATTAAAAGTCCTGCCAACACACTGCTCATCTTCCTTGAATAAATTTGTCTAATACTCATATTACTAGAGGGAATTAATTATACCCTATACAAGCTGCCTATAAAACACTACTGTAGACTTTCTTTATTCAGACAGCTTCCAGCTCCCTGTTACAGTGCATAAGCATGTATAAAAGGATCCCAATTACATAGCTGTCATAGCTATAATAGTAATTGCCTCGTTGCCATACGCTGATGTCCTAACTAAGGGGACAGAGATTGGAGAACTACTCTCTGGCATGTCTTGGGGCCATCAATCTGATCAGTTTATCATGGTCACTTCCAGCTCTTGAGGACAGGCTTCCTTACCAAACAAGCTGCACCAGTGCCACTCTGGGTATCTGTGAGATAGGTTGTGACTGGTTTTGCCCTTATGCTCATGAACCAGATGAGGTCTGACAGTCACTTGTCCAGTTATAGGATTCAGCTATAGTCTCTGAGAGGTCCCTTGGTCACCTGCATTTCTGAGTCTAAGTCATAACTTTCCCAGAGATTGTGCTATAGGATCTTGAATTTCAGTAACTGTTATCAGAAGATCTGACTAAGGTTGTGATGCTTTGGGAAAGTAGAGTCAAGATTAAAGTATAATTAAAGTCAAGTATAAAGCAGGGGATGTGGGGAAATTCCAAGTTGATTTCCTATATTTGTGTGTCCGGAATTTCTCACTGTGATGAAAAGTCATCTATGTAAATAAAAATAATTAAATCCTAAATAAAACAAAATAAGGTTATCTACATTACAGTAACAGGAACAGCCCTTTATTACTGGCAGGTTTGACACCACTCTTTATGTATATTTTGTGTATGTACAAACTGAATAGAGTTCTTATCTGTATATATTTTCCTGTCTAAGGCAAAAGACAATACAAATTTGTTTTCTATACTATGTAGAATTTTACCTGGCATGTGACAAAAGGTACTCGTAATCACATGATCTCAGTTTTTAGACTATCTCAAGGTTCTGTTATATTGTTTTAGTATTCGTTACAGCATTTCAGTAAACTCTGATATTGAAGCACAAAAAGTTGATATAATTTGGTTTTACTGACCTGGTCATTTTATTTCTGGTTTTAATCATTGTCAGCTTATGACTGTCTTTATCACTTTCAATGCATGAAGTAAACTGCAGTAGACCAGAAGCCAGAGTGCATGTCTGAGCACTGCTAAAACACTGTCCAATGTTTTGGCCAGCAATGCGTAAATCTTAGTAAAACTGAACACACAGAATTATCCCTCTCTCTTAAATAAGTGTTTACGTATGTTTGGATATATAAAACACATAAAATATAAACATATATATTCATATATATGTGTACTTACATGTACATAAACCATCTATATATATAGATGTGTGTATATATAAATATGTAAAAGTATGATTTTTTTAAAAAAATTAAACAATCCTGAATACACTGAGGACATTTCAGAATTGAAGATTTCATTTGGAAAGTTATCAGTAAATAACCAGATGTCACCTTCAATAAGCATTCAGATGTTAGTGGCAAGGTCTGGCAAGTTTACAAGCTTCAGAGATACTGTGGTTTCAGTGAAAAAAAGACACATCAAGCAACTTTTTCCTAACATAATCTAATTGTTTGATTGTCTCTTTAATTTAGACCAGCTGTTGCACTATATCTAACCCATAAAAATAAATAAATCTGAACTTAATCTTCATTGAATATAGGAAGATTTTGGACCATTCTACCTGCCTGGTAAACATTTTTTGTCATAAGAATTTGAATTGTGGAAATGCTTGTTTAAAGGGACATTATAAACATTTTGAAAAGCCCCAAAACCAAGCATGTGCTTGCAGTATGTATGAAGGACAAACACCATATGAACCCTCTTATGCCAGCTGGAGCATTTGAGAAGGAGGAAGAGAATCTCAAATCATTGCTCCAGGTGAGATGGGAGCCTCTAGGTGAGAGCATGTAGGGACTAGCAGTGAGACCAGCCACACCTTTACCCCAGCAGTCCTCTCTCACCTCTAACAGGGGAAAGGAAGGGAGAAGAGACTGACAGGACCTTAAGCTCCCCTTCCCATCCCCACTAGCACCCACTGCTGCAGCATAAGCATGTCGGCATGCCACTGGGCCTGCCGCTGCCAAAAAGTACTCTGCCAAAGTCTCCTGCAGGAGCGTGATGAGAAAGGAGATGTATGGCAGGGGACACCAGTGTGCAAAATCTGGTCCATTATGCAGTTCCCAGGGCATGCTACAGAAGAGCTGTGTTAATTATAATGGCTCATGAGCTTGCTTAAGTTTGGAAGGACACAAAACCTATTTAGACCTATGGCACTTCTCATTTGGCAAGCTGCAACACTCAGGGAAGATTCCAGTCCTTTATTATTATTTCACTCTGAAGTATCTGTACCAACATTCTCAATAACACTTTAGCAGCACTGTGCAAATGTACAGCAAACTAAAAAAAAAAAAAAAAAAAAAGGGCAGTTAAACAAAATGAAATTGAAAAGAAACAACATGGACAATATTTTATGTTTTATTTCAGATTCTTACCACACTAAACTTAGCAGAATGATTACCCACTTGAAAAGCAAAAAGCACGCTAAGTAAGAATGTTATTTTCCTTTAAACTTGTAACAATGGACCTAGACTGCAAAGTCTTGATTCTGAACCCAGAGATGCTCAGGGAGTTGAAGCAGGAGCAGCCCCAAGTGTGAGTTATAGGTCATTTGGTGGTGCTGATAAAATAGTCTTATGAGGGTTGGGTTTTTTTTTAAGAAACTGAAAAATGGTCACAATATGTCTGTTAGGATACTCAGCTGTATAGGTAGTATAGCTTGTTGATTATTTTGATTTTCTGCACTGAAACTAGTAGATGAGTGTTGAATTAACTCTTATGCAATCAAAAGTCATTATCTTACAGAAGCTTGAACATTTGTGTAAGTTTCCCAAGGCAAGTAGTATCAGTGACCTCAGTAGGAGTACCAAAACAGTAAAAGTTATATGATGTAGAAATGAGAATGTTTGCTGCACTGGGACCAAAAGTACTTCACAGGTTTAGGAATCTCACAATTGGCCTAATGTATGAACCTCAAAATAAGTTTCAGACCAACATTTTTGACTCTTGTGTTCCAAAACTCACATTCAGAAGAGAAAAAAAATACTTAAAAGGTTAGATTGTCATATATTCTGCAACTCCTAAGGCTTTCTATCTAGTGATGGATGTTCAGCCCTACTGAAAATCAGAAAATAAATGATCCGTGGCGGGTGTAAGCATTTTTTTTTTTACAGTGTACTTTTGAAACAATACACAACACATGCTTTGAATTATCAGAAGTCAGCTAAAAAAATCCACTGCCCTTTTTCTCAGTCTTTCTTCCCTCTCATTGTAATGCTTTAATAAATCAGACTCATTTAAAGACCAGTGAGGAAAGCAGAATTCTTGAGGGCTTCTCTGTATTTGCAATACCACCTCTTCACACCCTGGCAGCTCAGTGCCATTCTTCAGAAATCAGACAGCAAAGCACAGATTGATTTTCTTTTTTAATTGCATCCCTGCCAAGATCCTATTGGGAAGAAAACAGAGGTATGGACTCAGGCTTTTTTAGATGCACTGACACAAGCTTATTTGTCAGAGATCAAATCTCCAGTGAACAGCTTGCTGCAGCTTTTATTTCCAAGACTTTGATAATAACATAAAATTGATGCTGCATTGGTGTGCACTGAGACAGCAAAGAAAACTGCAAAGATATTTTGAAAAGTACAGCAAGGTACAGAAAAAGAGGAGGAAAGAAAGCTGATGCTTTTAAAAAGCTTAAAGACAAATGTCTAATACTTTTCAAGATATACTGCTGAGCAATATGCTTTATCAGGCATAATGCAGCAAAACTAATTTGTGAGCAGCTATACTGTTGATTTGTTTCTTCTAAAAGTTTAACTTCCTGTCTGTAGGATAGGATTTCAAGACATTAATGAAACTCTTGACACTCAGGAACATGGTTAAAAAACACACATTTCCCAGTATTTCAAGTAAGATGTCATCTTTACACAGACAAAAAAAATCCGTCAGCAAGAGTTGCTCTGTCAGAGATGAATACCTAGTCTCTAATTCTTGACAGCATTTTGAATCAGAGAGGTATATTTTTAAGTTTCTTAAGTGTGATTCTGAAAGCAAGAGATTCTTGCAATCTTGAGAGCACTAGAAAGCCAAATGCCATGTCCACTAGCTGTTATTTATGAAATATATAATTCCTTTCAAATATATGTCACTTTCCTCCTCTTCCTAGCATCCCCTGCCCTCTTATAAAATGGTGACACCTACCTAGGAGAACTGAAACTCTCCTCTGTGCTTTCAAAAGTCTGCTATAACCATTAGACCATATTTCTAGAGCACCAGACTTTTCCCTCTCATCTACTTTGAAATTGTGCTGCTGCTAGTTGACAATACTAATCTCAATGAGTCAGAGAAAAGCAAGCCTGGGAAAATACCATTACTGTTGCCAGCTTCCACTGAAGACCTCAACTGTAGTTATGACTCTCTGGCCACGTTATTGTATCCAATATCTGTGACAGGTTTCTATGCCTCACTAATCCCTATAGCACTTAACGGTGAGCAAGGGAGGAGCAGAGGGACTGTTGCCCAGATGTGGAAGAACCAAAACCAGTAAGGAGTCTTATACCTCAACCCTTTTGTCTGCCTACTCCTCACTCCTCCTTTTGTTCACCTTTCATTCTGCAAGTGCCCTTTGTTACACAGTGTGTACCAGACAATGTTGATTTTACTATGTGCAATTTAAGACAACAATAATGTGCCCATCTCTTAGCTGAGGGACTCACTTTTTCTGTGAAGGAAAGATATTTATACTGAAAAAGTAAAATTTCCCACTAAATGTATGCACTAATTCCAACTAAATATGTAAACACACGTGCACATGCATACAAACAACACCCTCTTGTAATTGGTGCCTCAATCCAGGCAGTTATATTTTCTCAGCCCCCTTCTACAGACATGAAGACTACTGAAGCAAGGAGGAGAGGGACAAGATAACACAAATAAATATTCAGGAACTGTCATCTAGCACCTTGAGAATTTTCACATGCTTACACAAGCAATTCAAACACGTGACAGTATTGCAAATATGATCCCTTCAACCTATAAAAATAAATCAAAAGACAGCAGATGAGTAGTTGACCTCAAATACTTCAGAGGTCCATTAAAAAACAAATTCATGATAAATACTTTAAAAAACCATAACAAATGACATTAGAAAGGGGACTGTGTGACCTCAAGACTTTGAAAGATGTCTGTAATTCACTTTTGTTCAAAAGTCTCACAAATTTTGTTTCCACTTCTTTTTATATGAAAGTGTAACGGGTTCTTGCCATTTTGTTTTACAACACTGCCTTTAGAATTAATGTAAATGCAGACAGCATCTGCCAAATGTGACTCAAATTTTTTCACAATCTCTTTACTTCAGTGTGATACAAAGTCAAAATCATAGCATACATGACCCAGTTAATAGACGTTCTGCATAACAAAGCTGATGACTTATTGGTAGATCACCAGTCCTGGGGTGGAGACACAATCTTCTATGAGTTTTCTGATTACAGAAAAAGAGCACTTCAGAAATATCAAAGTATGCTTTAGTATTTACCCACTTATATGCTTATTTTTGTTCTGAAACAGGTGTTTCCTGATTGCATATAAACTTTTCTTTTAATATAGTTCTTCTTCCTCTTTCTCAGCTTCAGTTAAATCTCATGGCTTCAGGAAAACTATGGAAGTTCCGGAAGAACTATGCTGGATTCAAGATTTGGCTTTTCGCTCAGGGAGCCTGTCACCACTGATATAAGCCTGAAAAGATGAGGTGCTTGTATAGGGTTGAAACAGTATAGGAAATGAGATGTAAACATAAGTATACAAAATAACACAAAGTGGTTTAATCTGGTTAAATATTTTATTTGGCTCTGCTTACTTATCTATTTTGATAGACAATTAAATAGAGACACCCCAGTAAAGAGAAACAAGTCCAAGAAGATGGTTATCTAATGATTAAGAACACAGAATTAACATGCTTGTCATACATTGGAAAGAAAGTCAGCGTGTTTTTCACATAAAACTAGATTTCCTAAAATGAGAACTACACTCAATATTTCAATACTTCTTAAAAACTTAAAACCAGAACTATTTGCAGTAAATTCAGTCACAGTGCATCAAGGAGCTCTGTAAAACAAGGTGCCTTTTTAAAAAGATAGCCAAAAAGATTTTTTCCATCTTTAACCTTGATCTGATTTGGTGGAGTATCTTAATACTCTCCTAGAAAATGGTACCTGGAAATTACCTTCAAACTATTAACACTAAATTAAAATTAACACTAAATTCCACAGAGAAAAATAAGTAATTCTTTCTTCTGTCTACTTAGCTTTTCAGCACTTTAAATAAAAAGGAAAACAAAACTCTGTCTCAACTGGAACATTGCCAGATACAACATTGCTTAGTTCAGATCAGCAAATGTTTTGGTTTTATCATATTCTCTGACAGATCTTGAGTAGGCCAGAGCACTGTTCTACAAGTTAGCAGAACATAAAAGAGAACCAGAAACTTTTTAAAGTAGAGAAAATTTAATCTCATCTTCATAATCAGGGATTGTTTACTTAGATTTCTAGAGATTTCCTGAAAAGGAATCTCTTGAGCCACATTCAGAGATATCCATGAGTTAGACAGCCATGTAGGTTCACATTTTCTCTTATTTTTAATATATGATCATCTAGTTACTACATATTGTTGCTTTAAATTGTAGACAAGCACTCTTCACTGCAGGATTTTAGTGTTTGAGAAAGTTGTTTCTTTTATCTGGGCATATTGTAGTATCATCTTTCTCCTTCAGAGAACATTCATCCAGTAACATTAATCCATGATCCCAAAACAAATTTGAGTGGAAAAAACTGTCCTTGCCTACAACCATTTTTCTCTGTTGGACCACAGAGCCAACTTGTAGCAAACTGTCATTAATTAGCACAAAAAGTGATAAATAATTGGCATTCAGAGTTTGGTATTCATCAAATTATTTTTCTGCGAAGTATAAATGTTCTATTTAATCTATTAATTTTCTATCCTTGTAAGCCTGTCTGGAGATTTCTGAAGCTGTGTCTCAGCTGTTGCTGCAGGACCTTGGTGCCCATCTTCACGGACATTAACTGACAGTCTTGTTCTCCACCATCATTAACAAAACCTTGTTGTTGTAGCTCTGTAGACCTCATCATTCAACAGAGGAAATTATAGGGTCACAGATACATTTCATATTGATTTTGATGAGAATTGGATCAGACCTTGATTGTCTAGTAGTTAAAATCTCATTCTCATTCCATACTTTGTACTAGAAGCTCAGTCAGTTTCCTTCCTTTATTGACTTACAGGAGCTGTTACAGACTGTTTAAACACAAGTCAGCAAAGATATAATGATAAGGTACTTTTCACAATGCATCTTGATTTTTTTGGCAGATATAAGCCACCCTGATACTTAATGTTCCATACCCTTTTTTCTTAATTTTATTTTTATCTTATGCTTCCTAGATAGTACATCACAATTACATTAAGGACTAATTCAAAGTCTGCTGTGGTCACTAAGATGCTTTTCATTGACTTCATTAGGGTCTGAAATAGGTTCGTAATTGCCTTCAGGTTCCATGTCATCTTCTTTCTTGTGATCTGGCATTTGAGGTCTTACTTATAAAAACTTTTAAGCATGAGCATGAGGTAAATGCATAAAAACTAGATGGCAATGCACTGATACAAACTAGACATAAAATTATGTCTAAAGAAAAGTATTGTGGATCCCAACCTCCTGAATACTGGAAAAAATACTGTGATCTTCGTCCATTTGGAAATACATTAATCTAATTTTTCCCAGTGTTGAGAAGGCTTTGCTTTTTTTTTTTTTTTCTTTTTGTTTGGTTGGTTCTTCATGTGTCTTTTTTTTTCTAAAAGCATAGTAAATCTTGTCTGTAATTTATTTTTGAAAGGGCTTTAATCAGTTAAAAGGTCTGAATAGCATAATTATCAGAGTGTAAAGTGTGTTTAATCACTTTTTGAAGAGTGAAGTGGGCTTGATGGATTTCCTTTAATTAAGCTTTCCAGATGACTCAGACAATATAAATATTTTTTTAAACTTTCTTCTATTATGTTCTGCAGCAGGTAAGTTAGGTCAGTAAACATTTCCAGAGCTTGAATTAAGAGGACAATATATCACTCTATACATCACAGAAGGAAAAGACTTATTACACAGGGAAACAGTTCTGTGCAGCCAGCTTATTATCTCTTTATATTATTTTATATTCCCATCTCCACCAAGATGAGTTAACCTCAAGGATCCTCTTATTAATAAAAAATCACAAAGATAATGAAAAATGTCATTTTGATGATATAAGTTGGAAGAAAAACAAAAGAAAAAATTCCAGATATGTTTCTGAAAATGGAACAGGCAGCCTAAAATTCTCTAGCTCATTACAAAAAAACAAATTTCAAAATAAATTTGTATTTTTTTGAACAATGCTTATTCTTATAAGTGAAAATAAGTATGGGCGTAATTTTGCCAGCATCCAATCTATTTGGCCTGGTGGAATTTGATGACAGGAGGTGTACGGATACTGTTATGGGAAGATTTTGTACCAGCTGCCTACTCAATAAGTGGCCAACACAAAATTTTACACTCTGATTTGTCATTTACTGTAAAAGATCTGTGACTACAGCCGAAGTTCTTTCCCTGATTCTTTATTTGTTTTAATGTGTCGTATTTTATTTTTAGACTGTGACACAAGTATTATACTCCACTGACTGACTTGGGGTTAAAATGGATAACTATGAGTTTTTGGAAAAAAGGGAACATACAACATGCAAGTGCATTCAGTAGGTACTAAAACTGAGCATTAAATGATAAATGCATGTATTTGAATAGAATCTATTCACAATAAAGGACCACAACATCAACTTCTTTATATAGAAGAAAAATATTTTAATGATAAAATGTATATATCCCAAGTATTTTAAGACCACTTAAAAAAAAAAATCAGTAGTGCGTACCATCATGGGACTGCTAATTATATGGAAATGAGTTAGCTAAAAACAATTCTAAAGGAAAGCTTAGATGGTAATATAGAAGAAGGAATAATTTCTAGCAAATTATTTATTGGATGATTAAATCTCTTTTTTTTCTTGTATAATTTGTGAGCAGACCAGTGTTCACTAATGAATTGTTTATTCAAACGAATTCCACAAATGTCTCTCTAAAAATTTTGCTTTATAGATTGTTCATCTTCAAGATGCACTCTTTGATTGTGATTGACCCAATAAGTTAAGGTAAATTGCTTCTTTCCCCTGATTGTATGTCCCCACAAGACATTTTCTATGAGAGAATAAAATTCTGGGAAAATCAGAAGAGCAAAAACATTGGAAAAAGAGAATGAAGGAAGGATCACACCTATATGCATTTGACTCTGCCACTACAGATAACCTGTAGCTTGATAAAAAAATCAGTTCTTATGTTTTTCTGCATTACTCCACAGAGACAAATGTTTTAAAGACAGTTAAAATCAACATATGGTTGTTCATGAAGTATTATTGTCTTCTTGAAAAAGTTTTCTCAAAGGCTCATTAGTCAACAACAAAAAACATGTATAAAATGGATTAGCAGCCCTTACAATCAAAGGCATCTACTATCATGCAGATAAATGTATTATAAATACCCATTTTATTATATTCTTCTCATATACTACTGCATTTATAGTAACTCACTGCTATTAGTTTAGATAGAAGCTGGGTCCTGATTTATTTAACCTGTTAAAGACTGCCATTTGATGTGCAATCTATATCTGTTAAACTTACCTTAAAAGCACAGACCCATGTCCTAGAGTATGTGTAGAGCAACCATCTTCTACAGCATAGAAGAGCTGTAAGGGCAGATGAAGAAATTAAAAATAAATGTTATCAGTTTAGGCTTTAATAACTTCTCAATAGAGTTTCATAAAAGTATGGAAAATCATGCAGAATGGCATTCATATCAAACAATTTTTCTCCAAAAGATTTAAGGTAATGCTCAGTTGTTTTTAATCAAATTTGAAGGCATATCTTCAACCTACTTCGTTTTCTATATTATTTTCACTAGAAAAAACATTCAATATTACTTTTCCTCAAGCAATTACTACAAAAGGAACTGTGCTTTTCATTATAAAAAATCTACTGGCCATTCATCCCTGTGGATCCTAGATTGATTGGTCAGTTTTTCTACCTAGTTACACACTTCGTTATAAATGACACATTTGACAGACTCTAATAGAACTAAATCTACAGCACAGAGATGTTTTTAACCAATATCTAACTATACAAAAGAAGACTCTCTCACTATTTTCATATAGGTATACAATATATATGAAGTGATCTTCTAATGTCTAAGGGATTTTTACTACTCTAGGGAAGAAGAAAGGGAGTGAAGAAGCACAGAATTTCATCCATGAATTTGTGCCTTCCAAGACTAAGAGCAAGAAAGCCTAAGTGTCTTTATACATTTACCCTTTAGTTGCCTAAAACAATATTGCATTTGTCTGAGGTAACAATTTTTGCTTTTAACACCCTCTAAGAGAAAATATTATATCTATTAAAAATTTTGGTATTTACACCTTTCATTCTTTCAGTATATTTGTTTCTTTCTCCAAAATTTATAAATAGTCCCAGCCAAAGGGAGCTGCTCCAGAGTCAGCTCAATCCATAGTGGAGCAGCAGATCATGGCACACAGGGGTGTTTCCTGAGGCAGGGAAATGCCAGGGCAGCAGAGAGACCCACCAGGAGCTGGCAGCTCTCATAGGAGACACTGACAAGGCCTGGGTGTTGCCACCCTCTAACCTATAAAAAGCAGCCTAGGGAATGTGTGTGACCAGGACCACTGAACAAGAGCATGCAAACAGATCATGGCATGTCAGCCAGGGTGTGGCAGAGCAGTTTGCATGGCAGTTTGCACAGAAGGGCACACAGAAAATGCATAGTCAACCTACCATCTCAAGAGGTGAATTCAACTGGTGGTCATCACCCTCTCAGAAGTTTAGCAGTGGTATCCACATGACAGAAAGCTATGTCCTCTGCACTCACCAGAATGCATGTAGCAACCCAGACAGATCTCCCACAAAAACATGCAGCCATCCAAGTCCCAGGCTCCAGAGCATGCCAGAGCCTTTCACTGATAACAGGTGGTGGTAGTGAGAACAGCTGTGTGAGGTGTGATCAAGTGGATAATCTGATCAGCCTGGTGGCAGAACTACAAGAGAAAGTGAAAACGTTAAGGAGCATGAGGGAGTTTGAGAAAGAGATAGACTGGTGAAACCATGCTGTGCTCTTCCTGAGACAGAAAGAGGAGCAGCCACCAGGAAAAAAAAAAAAAAAAAAAAATCAAGGGAATTCTGTTTCCACCCTCATCCAGGCTGAAGGCAGTAGCTTAAGGAAAGGAGTGAATGGAGGTAAGTCCACACTCAGGGTGGCAGGCAAACCCCCTCCTTGCCTGCCTCACCTTCCCAGGTCCCTCTGTAAAGCAAGTATGAGGCTCTGGAATTGGAAGGCCTATCAATGGATGATGGTCCATCTACACTGGAGGTGTTGCCAAGGTCAGAAAATCCTACCCCATGTAAGAGACTCTGTTGGGCTGTATTTTGACGTTGCTGTTGCACCACTACCACTTCCTGGCCTCAACATCCTGTTGCCATGGAGGAGTACGCTCTGAAGGAGATGAAATGTCCCCAAAGCAACCACTGTATCTGCCCGAAGCTGAAACAAAAACGTCCTTCGTAGCACCTACCAAGCTGCACTTGCACGTGAGGTCAGGTGGAGGGGAAATCAGGGTGAGGAAGACATGCGGATGCTGAAGGCGCCACAGGTCGACCCTTTCCCCCCAGCACGACCACCATAAACACCTGGCCATGCGCACATGGAGGAACAGAGGGCAGCATGTATGACAATATGCTCCATGGAAATGGGCAGACTCTTCAAAAAAATTGTGGGGACCGGGACAATAAAAGGACTGCGTACTTCTCTCTCGGCGGAATTCAACATCACCTGAAAGAACTACGTACTCTTGTCTTGGAATTCCCCATTACCTGCGCCAAGACTAAGCCAATGGGGTCTCACTGGATTCGTGGTGGTGGTAACTGATCTTGCTGCATCTCTTCCGTTTGCCTGCTTGCTTGTTCTGACCTTTTCATCTTCTCTCTGTCCTATTGCTATTACCCTTTGTTACGGGAAAAAAGTTTAAGAGGTTGTATGGCATCTGACCTTGTTTGTGTCTTTATTTCACTCCTGGGATCATATAAGAACCCACCCCGATATTGGATCGGGAGACCCCAATATCATGACCACCTCCATGAGGAAAAAAAGATAGGTTATAGTTGTAGGTGACTCCCTTCTGAGGGGAACAAAGGGTCCAATATACCAGAGAGACCCTCCTCTTAAGAAAGTCTGTTGCCTCCCTGGGACCTGGGTTAAGGACATCACTAGGAAACTTCCTAGCCTGGACTATTACCCATTTCTGCTCTTCTATGTGGGTGGTGATGAAGCTGCAACATGTATTCCAAGGGTGATCAAAAGAAACTTCAGGGCCTTGGTAAGGGAGTCTGGATAACAAGTTATATTTCCTTTATCCTGCCAGTTGCAGGCAGCAACACTCAAAGAAACAGACAGTCCCAGTCTATTAATACATCGCTCCGTGTCTGGTGTCACCAATAGAATTTTGTATTTTTCAATAATGGGTGGTCTACACAGCACCAGGCCTGCTGGTGTCAGATGGGATTCACCTTTCTCAAAGGTGAAGAAAGGGTCTTTGCTCACAAGCTAGTGGGGCTCATTGACAGAGCTTTAAACGTGACTTGAAGGTGCAGGGCAATAATATCAGGCTTGCCTGTGACAAGCTGTGAAATGATTAGAGGGACACAGTGCTAGCAAGGGCCCTCAGTCTGTTGCTCTAAGATGTGCTGGGTACACTGCAGCACACTTGAAGTCTTACAGAGGTGACCCAACAGCTCCTGAGGTAATAGGAGCCAATGGGGAAACACCAGTGCAACACCTCAAAGGAATTAAAGGGCCTTCCTCTAAGAAGGTGACACACCTGACAGCCCAGCTGAAGTCTTTCCACGCCAATGCATGTAGACTAGGCAACAAACAGGAGGAGCTGGAAGTTACCATGCTACTAGAAAGCTATGACCTTGTTGCCATTAATTAAACTGGGTGGGATGAATCCCATGAGTGGGGTGTGGCTATCAATGGCTACAGACTGTTCAGAAGGGACAGGAGACAAAGGAGGAGAGGAGGGCTGCCCTCTACATCAAGAAATGGATAGATTGTGAAAAGCTGTCTCTGAAAAATAGCCACGAGCAGGTTTAAAGCTTATGGGTAAGAATTAGAGTCTGAGGCAACAAAGGGAATCTTGCGGTTTGTGTCTATTAGACTGCCCAATCAAAGGCCACCTATTGATGAAGCCTTCTTACTCCAGCTACAGGAGGCATCATGCTCACAGGCTCTCATCCTTCTGGGGGACTTCAACCACCCCAACATCTGCTGGAAAAGTAGCACAATGAGCTGTAGGCAATCCAGGAGAATCCTGGGGTGCATCTTAAGCCAGGTAATAGACAGCCCTACCAGTAGGGATGCACCTGAGGGTCAGTAACCCTAGTAAACTGATTTGTGACGTCAAGATTGGAGACAGCCTGGGCTGTAGTGACCATGAACTGGTGGAGTTTGTAGTCCTAAGGGGTATGAGTAAGGCAAAGAGTAAAGGCAGGACCATGAATATTAGGAAAGCAAACTTCCAGCTGTTCAAGGAATTAAGTCAGTAGGATCACAAGGGAAACTGTCCTCAGGGACAAGGGAGCAGAAGACAGCTGGCAGATCTTTAAGGACATTTTCATAGAATTACAGAATCATCTAGGCTGAAAAATGTGGGAGACAGGCAAGTCGACATCGACCTGTCAGCCCTGCACAGCCCCTGAGAAGCAGCTAGGCTTTGATGAGAAACAGGCCTTGAGAGAAAGACAAGAAACTGCTGAGTTGTGCTAAGGTGGCAGGGAAAAACAATGGACAGCTGCAACACTGAACTGTGTAAAAGTACTGAACTGTGAGAAGTTACCGTCGCGTGAACAGCGTGTGAACAAGAAGTTGATTGGTCTGCACAGCACGTGTTAGAGTGGTCTTATGCTGATAGGAGAAAATGTTGATAGCTGTCTAATGGCTGATTTGCTAATTACGAAGTAAGAGCTTTGGCAAGAGCATAAGTAAGTACTATTGGAAAAATAAATGGCTTTGATTTATAACTCTCATAGAGTTGTGCAAGTCCATCATTCTCCTGCAAGAAAAGACCTTGAATATCATCTAGTCCAACCATTAACATAACACTGACAGTTCCCAAATACACCATATCCTTAAGCACTATGTCAGCCCTCCCCCTGAACACCTCCAGGGATGGGGATTCCACCACCCCCCTGGGCAACTCATTCCAACGCCTAACAACCCGTTCTGTAAAGAAATGCTTCCTAATATCTAGTCTAAACCTTCCCTGGTGCAACTTGAGGCCGTTATTTCTTGTCCTATCACTTATTACTTGGTTAAAGAGACTCATCCCCAGTTCTCTGCAACCTCCTTTCAGGTAGTTGTAGAGGGCGATGAGGTCTCCCCTCAGCCTCCTCTTCTCCAGACTAAACAACCCCAGTTCCCTCAGCTGCTCCTCCTGCAACATGTGCTCCAGACCCTTCACCAGCTTCGTTGTCCTTCTTTGGACACACTGGAGTAATTCAATGTCATTTTTATAGTGAGGGGCTCAAAACTGAAACCAGTAATCGAGGTGCGGCCTCACCAGTGCTGAGTACAGGGGTAAGATCACTTCCCTGTCCCTGCTGGCCATGCTATTTCTGATACAAGCCAGGATGCCATTGGCCTTCTTGGCCACCTGGGCACACTGCTGGCTCATGTTCAGCCGGCTGTCAATCAACACCCCCAGGTCCCTCTCTGACTGGCAGCTCTCCAGCCACTCCTCCCCAAGCCTGTAGCGCTGCTGGGGGTTGTTGTGGCCCAAGTGCAGCACCCGGCATTTGGCCTTATTGAAACTCCTACAGTTGGCCTTAGCCCATCGCTCCAGCCTGTCCAGGTCTCTCTGCAGAGCCTCCCTACCCTCGAGCAGATCAACACTCCCACCCAACTTGGTGTCATCTGCAAACTTACGGAGGGTGCACTCAATCCCCTTGTCTAGATCATCAATAAAGATGTTAAACAGGAGTGGCCCCAAAACTGAGCCCTGGGGGACACCGCTCGTGATCAGCTGCCAACTAGATTTAACTCCATTCACCACAACTCTTTGGACCCAGCCATCCATCCAGTTTTTTACCCAGCAAAACGTGTGCCCATCCAAGCCACGAGCAGCCAGTTTTGCCAGGAGAATGCTGTGGGAAACGGTGTCAAAGGCCTTACTGAATTCAAGGTAGACAACATCCACAGCCTTTCCCTCATCCAATAAGGAGGTCACCCTGTCATAGCAGGAGATCAGGTTTGTCAAGCAGGAGCTGCCTTTCATAAACCCTTGCTGACTGGGCCTGATCATCTGGTTGTCCTGCATGTGTTGTGTGATGGTACTCAGGATGAGCTGCTCCATCAGCTTCCTGGGCACTGAAGTCAAGCTGACAGGCCTATAATTTCCCGGATCATCCTTCCGACCCTTCTTATAGATGGGTGTCACATTGGCCAATTTCCAATCTGTCGGGACCTCCCCGGTCAACCAGGACTGCTGGTAAATGATGGAAAGCGGTTTGGTGAGCACCCCAGCCAGCTCCTTCAGCACCCTCGGGTGTATCCCATCCGGTCCTATAGACTTGTGTGTTTCTATGTGATGCAGTAAGAGAGTCCATAGAGTGCGAATGCTCTCAACACCCAGGTGTAAGAAATCAGGAAAGGAAGGCAATAGACTGTCATGGCTCAGTCAAGACCTGCTGGTCAAACTAAAGGGCAAGAAGGAAACGCACAGGCAGTGGAAGCAGGGACAGGTATCCTGGGAAGACTACAGGGGTGCTTTCCAATTTTGTAGGGATAGGGTCAGGAAGGCCAAGGTGCGTCTGGAGCTGAACTTGGCAAGGGATGCAAAGAATAACAATAAGGGCTTCTACAGGAACATCAGCCAGAAAAGGAAGGTCAAAGAAAATGTACCCCCACAAGGAGCAAGACTGGCAAACTGTTAACAATAGACGAGGAGAAGGCTGAGGTATCTGACAACGTTTTTGCCTGCCTTTTCTGACAATCTCTCTTCCCATACTTCTCGAGTGGATGGACCACAAGATGGGGACTGGGGGAGCAAAGTCCTTCCCACTGTAAGAGAATATCAGGTTTGTTACCACCTGAGGAACCTGAACATATGCCTATGGGACCTCACAAGCGGCATCCCAGAGTCCTGAGGGAATTAGCTGACGTAGTTGCTAAGCCACTCTCCATGATATTTGAAAAGTCATGACAGTAAGGTGAAGTCCCTGGTGGACTGGAAAAAGAGAAACCTTACACCCATTTTTGAAAATGGTAGAATGTAGGATCCTGGGAACTGCCAACATGGGCAAGCTCAAGGAGTGGGCCCATGTGAACATCATGAGATTCAACAAGGTGAAGTGCAAGGTCCTGCATTTGGATTGGGGTAACCCCCAGTATCGATACAGGATGAGGAATTAAGGGATTGAAAGCAGTCCTGAATAGAAGGACTTGAGGGTACTGATGGATGAAAAGCTGGAGATGAGCCAGCAATGTGTTCTTGCAGTCCAGAAAGCCAATCATACTATGGCCTGCCTAACAAGAAGTGTGGCCAGCAGGTCGAGGGAGGTGATTCTGCCCCTCTACTCCACTCTCATGAGATCCCACCTGAAGTACTGTGTCCAGCTCTGGAATCCTCAGCACAGGAAAGTAATGGACCTGTTGGAGTGGGTCCAGGGGAGGGCCACAAAGATCGGAGGAATGGAACACCACTCCTATGAAGAAAGGCTGAGAGAGCTGGGGTTGTTCGGCCTGGAGAAGAGAAGGATCCAGGGACATCTTATTGCAACCCTTCAGTACTTAAAGGGGGCTTATAAGAAAGATGGAGAAAACCTGTCTATTTCAGCAGGTCCTGTTGTGATAGGACAAATGGTTTCAAACTGAAAGGGTAGATTCAGAATAGATATAAGAAAGACATTTTTTACGATGAGGGTGGTGAGACACTGGAATAGGTTGCCCAGAGAGGTGGCAGATACCCCATCCCTGGAAATATTCAAGGTCAGGCTGGATGCGACTCTGAGAAACCTGATCTAATTGAAGATGTCCCTGCTCATTGCAGGGGAGGGGGTTGGACTAGATGATCTTTAAAGGTCCCTTCCAACCCAAAATATTCTATGATTCCATGAGTCTAGGATTTTCTATCTGCTACTTTTTGGTTTGTGATTTTTTAAATACTCAGAATTATTTTCCAGATTTATACATGAAATTCTGCATTCATTGAATCCAACGACCAAAGCTTAATGTTTTCTGAAAGTCATGACTTTAAAGCATTTTGGGAAGTGAAACAAAAAATGCTTGTCATCTGTCTTCGAAAGTTTGGTGTTAAACTTCTCTAAGACACTGCTGAAGACATATAACATGGAGATATTCCACAGTGATACTTCCACATCTACATCTTATGGTATTTGTTCAGAGGAATGATTTATTCAATTAATTTCACTGCAAAGATAATTAGGCAAAATAGTTCAAAGAAACATCCCCTCCCAGTCTACAACTTTCTGTTCTTGAAATAAATAGAGCTTTATATGACAAGCAGACAGATCACTTACAGAGAATTGAACAGATCACTTTGGAAAGTGTACAAAATTGCCTCAGTGAGATATATGTCTATTACTTTATGCACCTTTGAAGTGCTAAGACTTGGACAACAGGCCCAAGCCAGAGTTGACCTATAGATGAATCCTGTATATTTTATAACTGATAACCATTGTGCTAGTAGGTATTGTACTAAGTTATAACAACCCACTTATGCTGGTGTAAAAAGTGCTAAAGCATTGAAATACTGCAGCCTGAACAACAGGCCCCAAGCTGAAGCTGCTAACTTAGCATGTAGTCATTAATAAAATATGTAAACTCGCTAGTGAAAGACAAAATATAATCAGTAGTGAGGAGGGAATGTATCCAACTTTCCTTTCGCAGCCTTGTTCAAGGCTGAGAACCCACGTATTTGGCCTTGTTAGAAACTCCCTTGGTTCCCCCTCCGAGCCCTGGACAAGCTTTGGGTGGAATCCAACAGGAGAATGAAACCAGATATTTTCTGCTCAAAACAAAGGTGCCAGCTATTCTGGCTTGTCGATCTCTGGTATATAAGGCTGGACCCACTTGCAGCGACTTTGGAAGCCTCACCTATGGGTGGACGCACCGTGTAGGATTTCCCACTTGCCGGGACAGGCTCTCCAAATCCTCGCTGTAACCGGGGCTCCCCAGCGACTGCGGATCTGGATGATGATGATTATATATGCAAGTGGTGATGTATTTCTCTTAATCACTATTCTCTCTCTCTCGTGTGGTAATGATTTGATGCATTACCCTGTATTTTCCTATTTGTTGCTTTAAGTGCACTATTCTGCCTTTTCTTACTGCATGTTTTCTGTATTACTCTGTTACATTATTTGGTTATGACTAGTAAAATACGCCTACTCTTTTCACTCTGGTGTCCGAGTTTAATTGGTATCCTTAATCAGCAAAACAACCTTATTACCTTATTTCAGTTTCCTTTGTTTTGAACCATCCCACTTTTGCCACCTTGATGCCACACAGTAACTTCCACCTTTTCTTATCAGCAATAGTCTCCCTAGAATATCAACAAGATCCTTACAAACAATGCTTGTCATGTCAGTCAAAGACACTAGTGAGTACTGAACATTTAAGTTCCTTTGATAAATTTGCAAATCTTACTACCCAGTGTTCATCCAAGCCTTTCTTTTTGTCATCACTATTTTACCCTGTTAAAACAGAAATAGAAATTTCTTAAAAACCAAGATCCCAAATAGTCCACTAGTATACATCAGAATAAATGCAGTGCTAAAATCTTTTTGTACAGATGAGATGTACAGAAGTCCCTATTGCTTTTTGCACCACGAACTTGCCACATGGATAAGCAGTTCTTTAAAATACTCTGATGCAAGCTTTGCATAATTGTTTCTGAGTGAATTGTAAATTGTTGATGTAAAAATGATTCTATTTGCTAATTCAAACACAAACTACCTTTTTTAAAATTTTTGTTTGATTTTACACATCTATTTAGATAAGATTTTGTTGTTTGCTTTAACATTCAGTGATTTGTCATTTAAAAACTTATACTACTAATTCATAAATTCAGTGAAAGCCCCTTAAGATCAGTATTGTTTAGTCATTCCATGAATAGTATAGCAATAAACTTATCGATTCAAGTTTAGCACTTAGCTAAAAGGCTTGTTACAGTGCTGACAATATTTCAATAGGTCAATAAAATAAGGAAATACAGAGTAAGTCAGTCAATAGCTTTAACAATGTCAATTTGTTTGCATGCCAAACCTTCAAATCAATCAAATGTGCATGCAAATAGCTCTGTTAAATCCAATCTAGATTGAGAAGAGAAGATACTTAAGCATATAATGAAAATTGAAGCTCTTCTTTAATTATCTGCATATAGTGCATCACCATCAGTATAAAAAAATACAGTTAATGTTCATTGGGTAACAACCAGCAGCTTAACCAATGACAATAATACTAAATTTCTTTTAAGATTTATGGTCCTGATTCAGCCAAGTACCTAATTTCTTGTCTAACTTCAAGTAAAAGCATAGCCTGGTTAAAGACAATGGAACAAGCTATGTAGCTGTTACAAAAGATGAATGCTTAAGAAACTCACTGAAATGCACTTTAAGCCATGGAGGAATGTACATTCTTTCATTTTGATTGTGTATCTTGTCAATAAATGAACTTTAGAAGTAGATGTGGATAAACATTTAACCCTTACCTAAACATAGACCTCAATCCGTCAGGTGAATCCATTAATGTCAAAGCCTGCATCTTTGGAAACCTAGCAGAGAAGATCTTTGAAACAAGTATTTGGGTGGACGTGCGTAGAGAAGGTGAAAGAGAGGAAGATAAAGGGAGAATGCATGTTTATACTCTTTATTCTATTGTTTGAAGGTAGTCTGACTAGCTTTGGAGTTCAGTATCTCTCTTGTTCACATTTGTGAAGTGCAGTTCCTTACATTTCTACCAACAAACAAACATTGTGTAAATCTGGAGTGGCTACATACCTCATACATCACTGACAACTAATAACTAATTCATGATGGACTTCATGATACTTTCCTTTGCATATACACTGAAGCAACTACAGGATCAGAATGAAAAAAACTGAGCATGAAGATCTGTTGAGCTATAGTTTAATCCAGGAGTTCACTGCCCAGGAGGTGGGAAACTAGCTCAAATATTTTTTATGCATGAGTCACCCAAATCTCTAACGCGTATGTGCTCACCAACAAACTACAGAGTGTTCTGAAGATGGGGAATGGACTTTCTAACTCAGCCTTGTCGAAATTTTCAGTATGCATATATAATTAAATATTTATTGGATCGGAAATAGACTGATGTAATGAGAATTACTCTAGCCTCATAATAGAAGGAGAGACCTGAGTTATAGTTCCTTTTCCAATGAATGCTTATGAGTTTCATATTAAAGAATATTAAAGGTATTATTGAAGCAAAGGACTAGAGTGCAATCCTTACTATTCCTCCCTAATTAGTAGGCAATAAAGTCATTCTTATTCTCTTTCTGATTCAATGAATATTTAATTATTTCATGCAAAACGGAAAACATCGACAAGAATATGCCCACCCTTATTGTATTCCATAACCATAAGTATTTATTCCTGGAATGTGTGGGAGACAACTTCCTTATGCAGCTGGTGAGAGAACCAACCAGAGAAGGTGCCCTGCTGGATCTCCTCTTTGTGAACAGAGAAGGACTGGTGGATGATGAGGCGGTTGGAGGCCGACTAGGGCACAGCCATCATGAAATAATAGAGTTCTCTATTCTTAGAGAGGCCAGGAGAGGGATAAGCAGAACTGACATCCTGGACTTCAAAAGGGCTGACTTTGTCTTGTTTAGGCACCTGCTTAACAGAATCCCTTGGGAGATGATCCTGAAGGGTATAGGGGTCCAGGAAGGCTGGGCACTCTTTAAGAAGAAAGTCTTAATGGCACAGGAGCAGGCTGTACCCAGGTGCTGTAAGAGAAGCCAGCGACAGAGAAGACCACCCTGGCTGAACAGGGAGCTTTGGCTGGAACTCAGGGAGAAAAGGAGAGTTTACAGCCTTTGGAAGAAGGGGCTAGCCACTCACAGTGATTACAAAGATGCTGTGAGGCTATGCAGGGTGGAAATCAGGATGTCTGAAGCCCAGCTAGAATTTAATCTGGCTTCAGCAGTCAAGGACAACAAGAAATGTTTCTATAAGTATGTCAGTAGCAAAAGAAAGACCAGGGAGAGTCTCCATCCCCTGCTAGACACAGGAGGAAACACAGTAATGAGTGATGAGGAAAAGGCTGAGGTGCTTAATGCCTTCCTTGCCTCAGTTGTTAATAACAAGACTAGTTGTATTGAGGGAATCGAGACTCCTCAGCCAGAAGAGAGAGACTGGGAGAATGACCCCCCCACAATCCAGGAGACAGTCAGTGACCTACTGCATCACATAGACACACACAAGTGTATGGGACCTGATGGAATACACCCGAGGGTGCTGAAGGAGCTGGCTGGGGTGCTCGCCAAGCCGCTTTCCATCATTTTCCAGCAGTCCTGGCTGACCGGGGCAGCTCCTGCTTGACAAACCTGATCTCCTTCTAGGACAGGGCAACCTGCTTACTGGATGAGGGAAAGGCTGTGGATGTTGTCTACCTTGACTTCAGTAAGGCCTTTGACACCGTTTCCCACAGCATTCTCCTGGCAAAACTGGCTGCTCGAGGTTTGGATGAACGCACACTTTGCTGAGTAAAAAACTGGATGGATGGCTGGGTCCAAAGAGTTGTGGTGAATGGAGTTAAATCTAGTTGGCAGCTGATCACGAGCGGTGTCCCCCAGGGCTCAGTTTTGGGGCCACTCCTGTTTAACATCTTTATTGATGATCTAGACAAGGGGATTGAGTGCACTCTCCGTAAGTTTGCAGATGACACCAAGTTGGGTGGGAGTGTTGATCTGCTCGAGGGTAGGGAGGCTCTGCAGAGAGACCTGGACAGGCTGGAGCGATGGGCTAAGGCCAACTGTAGGAGTTTCAATAAGGCCAAATGCCGGGTGCTGCACTTGGGCCACGACAACCCCCAGCAGCGCTACAGGCTTGGGGAGGAGTGGCTGGAGAGCTGCCAGTCAGAGAGGGACCTGGGGGTGTTGATTGACAGCTGGCTGAACATGAGCCAGCAGTGTGCCCAGGTGGCCAAGAAGGCCAATGGCATCCTGGCTTGTATCAGAAATAGCGTGGCCAGCAGGGACAGGGAAGTGATCTTACTCGGCACTGGTGAGGGCGCACCTCGGTTATTGTGTTTGGTTTTGGGCCCCTCACTACAAAAAGGACATTGAATTGATTGAGTGTGTCCAAAGAAGGGCATCGAAGCTGGTGAAGGGTCTGGAGCACATGTTGTAGGAGGAGTGGCTGAGGGAACTGGGGTTGTTTAGTCTGGAGAAGAGGAGGCTGAGGGGAGACCTCATCGCCCTCTACAACTACCTGAAAGGAGGTTGCAGAGAACTGGGGATGAGTCTCTTTAACCAAGTAATAAGTGATAGGACAAGAAATAACGGCCTCAAGTTGCACCAGGGAAGGTTTAGACTAGATATTAGGAAGCATTTCTTTACAGAACGGGTTGTTAGGCGTTGGAATGAGCTGCACAGGGAGGTGGTGGAGTCCCCATCCCTGGAGGTGTTTAAGAGTAGAGTTGACATAGCGCTTAGGGATATGGTGTATTTGGGAACTGTCAGTGCTAGGTTAATGGTTGGACTAGATGATCTTCAAGGTCTTTTCCAACCTTGATGATTCTGTGATTCTGTGATTCTCTATTTGACTCATCAACTCAACCATTACGTAAGAGGAAAAGATATCCATAGAGATATCCATAGAAGACATGACTTGTGCTTCAGTCTTTCATGTTTGGAAAAGTGTTTTACCAACGGAGGTTTAGCATAAAAGCTTGTGATATCACACAGTCTTGTCTCACATTTTCATGAGAAAATTATTAAAACTCAGTAGATTTTAATCAACATAGTCCCCATGGAGAAAAATACTTCTTGCCAGCGGGTGTGCTATTTTGTGGGACGTACGTAAATCCAACACATAAGTAAAACTGAAAATATGCTCTTGTCTTCATCAATTTCCATTTGTGGCTTCTTCCCAACCAAACATTTTGCGCTTCCATTCAAGCTCTTTCTTTGCCTTTTTAATAATTTCCCTGGACAAGGTGGAAGGGATGCTGTTTCCTCTAGGTACCACAAGATCCAAACTTTGTAGAGAAATGCTGTGCCACCTCACTTTATCCATCCTGTTCTCTCCCTGATACCACAGAAGACATTTCTTTCAATAACAATACAATTGAACACTTACTGTCCTCATAACCTCCACATTCGAGTCCTCAGTAGCTGCGCTTACACTCCAGATAAGAATTATAGAACATATTAAATTCTTCAGAAGTGTAACAGGTGACTGGAAAAGATTCACAACAAAAATTGCATTTATTCGTGAAGATGAGCAGCACGACTCAGAAAGGCAATGAACAGAAGGGATCTCTTTCACATGCATATTTTCAGACAGCAGCATTAGATTTACCATTATAATACTGAGAAAAAATTGTGAGGTATTTGTAAGACTGCAGTGTATGAAACATGTGCTACATGAAGTTACACTAAAAGAGCTTAAAGATAATCACGTTCATGTTATTGTTTCTATGACCTAAAATGGAGGGAAGTCACTACACCACACAGTCTCAATGAGAAAAGTCAATCAAAGCATGTGATGCTTCAGAAACTACAAAACAATGGACAGCAGCTAGAAGGTGATTCATAACAACTGATATAATGAATTGGACTGTCAATGCAGTGCATATATTCATAGAAATGGAGAGACACATGGGTAACTGGCCTTTAAGACACTTGTGCTGAACCATAATACTCCCTATTGAACACCATGGAGCGTTCTAACTGTTCTCAATGTTAACAGCATGATGGATTATTAAAACAGAAATTTCATTGTGTGAAGATCACCATTTCCTGAGGATAAAAACTGTGGCCTTACCACTGTTCTCATACAAAAGCGCCTACATTTATAACATCACAATTGTTCCTTCTCCATATGAAAATATGGAGAAATATTGTCCAAGTGACATATCAAGAATGTCACCAGCAAATCTCTCTAATTAAAGAAAAAAAAAAAAAGTGGAACACTTCATTTTGCATGTCTGATCAGGTTTTATTTGATTTTTTTTTTTTTTTTTATTCTGGATAAATACCAATGTTCTATAGTTAGAATAAACAGCACTACTTCACTTGAAAGGAAAAGTGAAAGGAATATAAACGTTTGAATTAGACCTCAGCAAACATAAAATGGCTTGTAAGTCAGAGAGATAATTACATTTATTACAACTTCATCACATTTTTTATTCATACAAATTGGAAAACTTATCATCATTTGGGAGATGTTAGGTTAGCTGTACTGTGTTCTTTTGCTGCTAAAAAGACATAGTGCAAAATGAAATGTCTTCTAAAGCTTTTTTTCAGTACACAGACTAAATGAAGTGTAATTTTTGGATAATTAGCTTTAGCAATACAAGCTACGTAAAATTTTCAATATCAGTACACCGTATTTTGGTATCTGAGCCTTTGATGACAAATTACATTTACTTTTAATATGTTTTATTCTGTCAGATCATAAGAGGACTATCCAGTATATATGAAAGTTCGGACTTCTATGCTTACTTATGTAAAAAGATCTTCAAGACTGATTGCAGCAGTGGAAAAAAATCAGACATAATGTCAGTGTATCTGGTGACCTAAGTTGTATCTTTGCATCAAGATATGCCCTAACTGATTATTCCTAAACTACATCTATCTGTCTTCCATCCAACAATAATGTCAACATTTACCATTGCCTAGATGTTCTCACATGAGTAAGATTTCATCAAATATTTACTCAAATTGTTTTCCTCTACATTTTAGATTTTTGTTGATGTTAGATTCTGAGCCAAGAAATGTATCTTCTAAAAAAAGTAAAAGGTCTTCAAACTCATCTGTCTACACAGTTTTTGTAAGCTCCTGCTTACAAGAAGAGTAATTTTAATGGCATGTTGGTAAAAGCTTATAAATATTAAGGGACTGAAAAACTAGCAGAGTTAGCAAATGCCATTACCATAAGAGAACTAACTGGTGGCTCAGGTGAAAGCAATGTGATGTGCTTGTTCACTGCTCAGCAGTTTACCTCTCTAGGTTTAACCTCCATAGGTATAGGGGCTGCAGATTGCAGATTGTTGTCCTCTTTTTCCTACATCAGAGCTAGTCCCCATTCACCTTCAGAGAAGTTAACATTAAGCATGTGTCAGCCTAGGAGCCTTTTCAGAATACAGACCATAATCTCTTGGCTAGATGATAACAATATATATTGTAAGGAGATTGTGCCATTAACAGAAACCTAAGAACCGGTGCTTTCTTTTACATTTACTCACTTATTAGAATATCTGATTTTTAGATGTGGTTATCTTTCTGGGGACATTTGCATATTTAACACTTAAAAATTAATTTAATTTTAAACATATCACCTCTATTAAATTCAGACTAAGATATGAAAATTCTTCTAACTATAATCTAGTATTTTTACAAGTGTCAGCAAAAGGAAAACGTATCTAAGTTGGAGTTGTAGTTTAGCTCTATCCCAAGTAAACCTGTTGGATGGCTGATTTGCATGAAGTTTCCTAGTGATGGCAAAGAAGGCCAATTGAATAGTTAGCTGACATTAAAGGAAAAGCAGATAATTCAAGTTACAATTTACTAGATATGACCTAGAAACCATGTAAATAATCTTAAAGCCATGAAAGTACCTTTTTTTTTTTTTTTTTTTTCAACTGATTTTCATAAAATAAGAATTTTGGCTAGTATTTTAAAAGAGCCAAGGGCATTAGGGACCCAGATATCACTGAAATTCCTCATTCTGAATATAATGAGATTAAAACCCTTAGGCTGTTTTGGAGAGCTTAATCTTGATGTTTTAGCTTAAACTACAGTCATTGAATATATAATACAAGTTGCCTGAAGATATTCAGCTAATAAAGGGCTCCAGTCTGAAAAGAAATGTACATGGATTATTTAAGAACCAGAGGAATATTATCTTTCCTTACTGCATGTTAGAAATAAGCATTAAACCTCAAATGGTTCTGTGCTTAAAGTATAAAATTCTAAGAGCCTTATCCTGCTGTTCCTCCAAATATTGATAAAGCACTTAAAACTGAAATGATGTAACTTCTTTTTGGGGGGAAAGGATGAGAAAGTCTTGAAAGATGAGAAATCTGATGAGAAAAAAACTGTTTGCTTGCACTGCAGAGTATAAGTCACTTATTATACACAGACAGAGATTTATCATTTTCAAGTAAGAAAGAAACATGGCCTGTATCTAAACTGACTGAACTCTTGGGGGGGATTCCTTTAATGAAACCACTTTAATTTATTAAGAGTATTTTTCTGTTTCCCAAGTTATATATTACTTTTGTGATCAAAAGGAAATTTTCAATTTCTTGGGCAAAATCTGACTACCAAAATCAAAAACCAAGCTTTTAGTGGTTTATTTAGAGATTTAGTCCCTACAATACCAATACAGTTCTAATCTTCATATCTTAGAGTTCAGTTTCATGTGAATTATTCATTTTGCAATCCCCCCCAACCCAACTGTCATGTCCCAATTTCTTGGGACAACAACTCAGATTTGCTGATTTCCACATCAGGATTAAGGTGAAATGACTCCAGGTATTTTTCAATTCACAAAACTACTTTTATTTGTTCACAACAGATATTGACATGAAACTTTGTCACTAAACTTTACAACCTCTGCAACAAGTGGTAAACTTCATAACATACACCAACAAACCTTATGACATACGCCAGCTAGCGGCAGATCTTATAACATACTCCAACAAGCCTTAAACATACCCCAACAAGCCTTGCCTTATATGAGGCGATACAGAATAAGAATGGGAGAAAAAAGGGGAGAAAGAGATGAAAAGAGAGCAAAAGACAAAAAGGAAGATTTCGCCAGTCCTGGTTCCATTGTTGGTCCAGCCAGCCCACGGGCCCAGTTCTGGAGGGGCACAGCCACTTGGGGCTTTGACTTATGCCCTCTTATAATTCCTTGCCCCTCCTACAGGTGAGCAGTTGGACTCATTAGGGTAATTAGTCATCACATGCAGTCTATGCTTCCCGAATTTTCTTTGCTTTGGTGCGTGTGTAGTTTGTACCTGCAGATTATTCTGGAAATGGGTTGGTGGTCTTTGGGGTCATTGGGGAGTTACTCCCCACTCCCTGCAGGTATGACCATTGTCTGACCTTTCCTTTTGGCAGATGCATCATGAAAACAGCTTCTCTATTGGCTCTTCACAGAGTCACTCAAGATAGGGAAGTTCAGCCTCTGAGAAGTGTGGTCCCACCTCCACAGGACCCCCTCCTCTCACTGCGCCTCCCTGCCATTACCTACACAGCCCTGGCATTTCCATAGAAACCATTTCCTTTGCCAAAGTTCTTTATCGGATGATTGAGACATTACCTATGGTTTCATTGGACTGTCACACAAACTCCTTTTGCTTTTCACCAACACTTGTATAAACATTACAAAATAGAAAAATGTTCATACTTTGGTTTGAATCACAGCACAGCTGGTCAAGAACACAGGGAAACTGGTATGCAAAAATATGTAGTGTGATCTGGACACAGTAAGATTCAGAGAACTCTTATTCTATCTGTATTGACTTGGTCTATCAGTACAAGAAACTTTTTTTTTGTCCTGTTAATTCTATGCCAAGTATATTGTCTTTTGTGTTATTTTCTTACCTAGACAAGCATGTTGAAAAAGATTAGCCAATAATAGGGCTGCTAGGTTGCTTTGACAGTGTCTGCCCCTTCCTAGAGTGATGTTGCATAATACACACCTTGGGGACTGATTCCTTTTTATGTGGCTTTTGATAAGATCCCACACTGACAATGGCAGATTCATGGATAATGAACTCCAGTCTAGCTTTTCAGTCTGATAGTGGAACATGGTAATTCTAGTTTGTTTTTTTTCTTTTTCTGCAAAGTGGATGCATCTATATTAGTGGTTTAGCTAGGATTTAAGTGTGCTTTTGAAATTAATCCATTGATAATACCTACTGTGCTTTAAACCATTTTATAGGGAAGTCTCAGACCACTAAACAACACAACAAGGTCCAGGAGGTACCCTAATGCAATCCACCTGTTAGTGGTACCAGACTAGAGCTAGAAGAAAGAAAGAAAAACAGCATGAAATATAGACGGTGAGTCCTCAGCATCACCTGGTTTGCTCTATAGGCCTTTTGTGTCATACTTCCTAGCCACTGCTCTACTTAGATCTATTACTTCCATAAATGACCTATCACATTGAGTTGTGTTCATATTACAGGCTAAAGAAAATGAAGAAAAACAAAAAACTTATTCTAAGAAAACAGATAAGTTCGCAACTACAAAAAGTCAGGATCATTGTAGTAAAAGAAAAGCATGAAATATGAAGAAATAATTAAGAGATATGTGAGCTAATCTCTTATGTATACTTTATATAAGTATCTTAACAGAAGAAAATGTCTCCATATAATAGTACTGTCTTTCCTCAGTGTAGAGAAAATTCTTGTTTGGTATTAAAGATAATTTTGTAGATCATGCCCTAAGTTTGACTCTTTTTTCCATTTTCCTGACTACTCAAAGACTAGAAATCTTTTCTTGCAAATTGCTCTTATTTCAGTTTTCTGTATTCAAATATTTATAACAAGATTGGGGGTGGGGGTGGGGGGTGGGGGTGTGTGTGACAATAGAATAGAAATATTACAGAACAGCAGCAAATCTTGAAGAGTTTGAGTATAGCAGAGACTGGTCTTGAAAACTGCATTTACCAGTATGGAACCTGGATAAGGAGGACAGGACATGTGATCAAATCAGTCTGCATACACGTGCATATAACATTTGCATGTGCATGGTTGCAGTTCTGTCATATTTAGTGATAAATTTGTGAGTATTGTGCCCTCCAAGAGCAAGGCCAGGTCAAAGAATGTACAGGTTGCCCAAGGATTTCTAAGAACAGTGTATTTTCTCTCCAGCTTTGCTCCTACCCTGTTGAGGTCTGTGAGTCTTTGAGAGAATGTGTACACACTGAAACAGCATGGAAAATGATCAAAAACCCACAAGAAGACATTTGACAGAGCAAAGAGAACTGTTAACCAAGGCCATACTACAGAAGCCCTGTTTTAATAAGAATGTGAGAATGCTTCAGTAGAGTACTGAAGCACAGCTAGAAGCCCATGCTGCTTAGACCCTTGACAGCTAAAGAGGAGAAAACACTCAGCTGTTAGAGATACTTCTGGCTGTGGATTTTTTGGAATGGAATAATTCCACAATTAAAGGGGATGGATAAGCACTCTGATAATGAGCCATTAGAAAACCTCTAATGACACTTTTTAAAAAGTGCTGCTGATGACTGTACACTTCTGCTATGATTCATAGCACTTCAAGGTGAGAATAAGACAACTGTCAAAAAGGGTGCCATATACAGCAAGCAAGACACAGCCTCCCAGGTAGCACACAGATGCCTACCAACATGTATAAAAGTCTTTGCATCTTTGCATCAAAGTCTCCAGAAAATTTAACAGTATTCAGAAGTGGAATAGGGTGGGTTGGAAAAAAAAATACTAAAAATTGTATTTCAGGATTTATCAAATCACAAGAACGAATTAACACAAATGATCAGTTTCTTGTTAAAGTATGATGGGAAGAAATGGGTTTGTGCAAGACTGAATTTTGTTTATATGAGCATTGAACAACAATCCAGAATACTTTCAAGCTAGTATCACAAGCTGGATAAAGTCTGTATACCTGGGGACAGAAGGTCAGCTGAAACCTAGACACAGAGTATTCAACTACTGGTGAGGTTTGACAGCTCGGTTGCAATATATATAGACATAATAAGGTCTGCAAAATGGAAAATGACTGGTTAAAGAACAAACATCTTCAAGACACTGAAATTCCAGACCTGATACTCAGAAAAGACAACATCATATAAGTGACAAATATTGCATAGCTACTGTGGGTTACTGATGCATTTCTTGAGATGGTGACCATTTGGAAAATATTCAGGAAATTAAAGGCATAATTTCCAAGTATCTGACATGACAGAGAAGAGGCACACAGTACATCACAACAGAAGATGAGAATCTGAGTACCGGATGCTTTCTACTGGTCAGTCAGCAATAGGAAGAGCAGTCTGCAGAAAAGCTCCCTGATACTGATGGCAAAAGCAAAATGAAAAAAAGTCAGTAACAAGTTGGTGATATTTAATCACTATACATCATTCCAGAGTCCAGATAGTAGGATAATAAGGAAAAAAGTACAGATGAAAACACTGTTTCCTGACTAGAGTAAACACTGTCAGGCTAAGCTAACTTTATAAGTTTGTGATTTTACAGCTCTTTTACTGCATGGACAATTTTTAAGGCTCTTTAAAGGGTGAACCTTTGAATATCACACTGTCAGGCAGCTGTTGATGTCATTTGTGCAGTCCCATTTACCAGCACTTTCCTTCCTCCATTCTTTGCATTTTTATCCTGTTCAGTAGAAGTCTGTCAGTTAGCAAATGTGCTAAGGCTGAAACTACCTTTTGGATGATACGGTCACTCTATCATTGAAGTACCTGGCAGAGTGCTGGCTTATACTTAAGCAAGGCTTAGAACTTCCCTAGTATGCATCATAAGTACATCTTACCCTTCATTTTACTTATATCAATTTGAGTAATAAATCATAGTTCCTTTACTGAGACAGAACTCAAGACCATTTTCTCATTTAATAGCTTTCATCGTTTGATGTTCTATATAATGGATATCACAGTACACTAATGAGTTTGCCAGCATTATCAGAAGATGTATCACCATCTACATAGTTCCTTTTTATCCCTGAAAAGACTGCATGAATTTATCAGTTTTTTAATTTCTCTTCACTTATGTGGATTATACAGATAAAGAATCATGGTTCTTTAAAAAAAACTTTGAAACATTCTTCTTATTTAGTGATGTTCTTAGTGTACAGGTACCATTATGTTTTCTCATTAGTAGTAATATAATGTGGCTCAGTCAATAGTCAGTATTTATCTAAGGAGAGTGTGACCACACACAAAATTATTTAATTTTAAAAGTAGAATTAAGAACTGATCTACAGAATATGGGACTTCTTTTACTTTATTCACAGGATAATAATACCCCTGTCTGAAATGCAGTATTGAAAATAATAAATTGAATTTCTAGTATCCTTATTTGAGAATAATCAATGTTTCTGTAAGACTACAGGACAAACAATTTTTTTAATGAAAAAGTGTGAAATACATCGGCACATTTGAAATACAGAGGAACAAAGAAAGAAGATGGAAGATATTTTTTCTGCAACAGACCTTTAAAGAAGAGTCTTTGCTTTTTGGAAATAAAAAAATACTGAAAAGATTATGTGGATTTGCAACTTATTTTTGTTATTGTAAATCTTGTGCTTAAAATTGTTATCAAAACTAACATTAAAGATTTTCTACCCTCAGTGGCATAACCTGAGGGAAAACTAGAACTGCATGATCAGTGAGCCAAAAGTTGTCCAATATTTTCTGACAACATCTTGTAAAAGCTGCAAGAGAAATGGTTTCTAGCACTGATGCTCTTGGGAGGTACCTTGATAATGTTTTGAGTTTTTGCATAAAGCTTTGATTTCCACGTTAGAGATAAAGACAGGAAAAAAAATATAAAAGGATGATGCCTCTGAAAAAATAAAATAAGCCACAAACCACATGGTACATAAAAAGTTTTGAAAAATATTTTGAATTTTTTTATTAGTTTTGTTTTATACCAGCCACAGAGACTGATGCACCTTCAGCACAGCAATTCACTCTGGCCTCCATTCTGCACAGACTTCACGCATAGTCAGCTTTATGCACTGGGAATGACTCCATTGCTTTGTTTCTTTATGTAAAGTGTATAAACACCTTAAGGCAATTGTGGCTTTAGGAAATACTGTTGCATAAGGGGGAATCTACAGCTACAAGGATTCATACTATCATTTCTCACTTTCTACAGCTATGAGCTAGGAAGTTCCTGTTTCGATAAGTAAATTCGGTAAGCTTTTTCTTGAGTGAAGACTGTGAGATGGGAGACTGGTCCCCTTACTCTGAGCATCTCTGATTCAAAAAGGTACTTAGTTGCTTATATTTACCCTGAGCCAGAATTTCAGTGGTTAATGCTAACAGAACAATTTCCCTAATTTACCTACCATGTTGCCAGATACCTAGTTTTCCCCAAATAATGTACTTCAGGAAACTGAAGTTGATTTGTCACATATGTCCACAATGGACCATTGTGCAAAAAATAATTAATGAGGTAAGAGTTAGCAAGCAAAAGAAGGAGTCCAACTCTGCAGCCTACTCAGGGTACCCAACACCTATTCCCATCCAAAAGAGGACTTCTCTAAACTACAATATCATTTCCATTCCTTTCCCCTCCTTGTTCACTTCAATCTGAGATACTTGCTTCACCTCAGCATTTCTTGATTACTGCCTTAAGCGGTGGAATTTGACATCTATCTCAGGTTTGTCAGATTGATTTTTTGAGTCAAAGATCTACTTCCCAGCAGTGACATGGCTAAACTCCTATGTTTTCAACGTAGAATAGAATTTTGATTACTATTCTAAGGACTCTTATAGTAGAAATAAGGCAACAAAAGAAGACAAGAAGAAGGCTTCTCCTGTGCTTGTTGCAGCTTTGTAAAGCTTGTTGCTTTACAAAGAACACTAAAGGACTGGGCAATCAAATCTGGAAAAAAGGCACAGTAAAAATGTACCTTACATAGACTACATCATGGTTCCCCAAGAGAGCTCAAAGTATGCAGCAGATGCCCTCTGTCTTTTCCAAATGCAAAGGAGGGAGGTAATGCAATGATGAGTCTTTATTTCTTCAATGATGAGTCTTCTCTCTTTATTAACTAGCTGTATTCCACAAAGGTTTAGGATGATAGATTTGCAATGCCAAAAAAATAATTGCTGCTTACTTTACAAGGCAAAATAAATATGGAAAATAGTCTTCATGCCTGAATTTCCAAGAGTGTTCTGGGCTAAGGATATCTCTGTATTGACACAAAATTTTATTCTATCCATTAACCATTGCAGATTAATATTCCCCAATAAATATCTAGACAAACAAATTCTAAGACGACAAATCTGGTACCAATCACAGTCAAATCCTACTTTTGTGCTTGCACCAGTAAGACTAAATGAAGGCTTGCATCTCTGTCTTCATGATGGTTGCTCCTTATTGAGCACAAGTACTCAGGATACTTCAATTACAAATGCAGTAGTAATACGATTGACAAAAAAAAAGCACTAGTCATGATGTTGTTAGTCAGATAAGAGCATATAAAATAGATCAAAATCCTGTATTCTTTCTCATAAAAATCCTTTTTCTAACAAATAAAGACCTGGCCATTCCTCTGCTGAAAGACAGCTGAGTTGTGTGGGTAGAAAGAGTTAGTGGTTTGGATAAGGAATTCTGGATGTTTTTTTCCAATTCTTGTGGCAGTAAAATTCTCTATTTTCTTTGCAATTTTGGAATGTTGGGTATAAAACTAGATTGTCAATATTATAAATATATGTTTTATATATGATTTTTTAAAAATTTTGTCTGATGTTAAAATATTGCTAATAACATTCAGATACCTATAATACAAATCTTGAAATGTAGTACCATTGCCTCCAGATTTTTCCAGGCTATCCTGCCTATGTGACTCATGAGATTTTTTGATAGCATAGTAAGTATATCTTGGGATTGCTAGAGAAATGGCAGGTTTACAGATGACAGCATATACGAACAACATGTGTTGAGTGATTAGAATGAACACGTCTAGAATTTGACATCTACCTTCTTGATCTTATTGCAAATATTCTTCTTTCAACCAGGCACCTCTCAGCTTAACCACATCCTTCTTCCTTTCCAGTCTCTCCATTTCAAGCCCAGAACAGCAGATGAGGTTGTACATACTTGACTGAGCAAATACATTGGCTATCTTTTCTTACATTATAATTTCACCTTCCTTCAGAGACTTTGAGCATATAACCTTTCTTTAGTGTCACTGAAAAACAACTAATTTGAGGAAAACAAGAGCAAAGTTTTTCTTTAAAAATCACTGAGTTTCCTCAGTCACCTATTCTGCTATCAGTGAAGGAAGCAGTCAGGAGAAAAGAGTGCCCAGTGTCACCAAGCACTTACGAACTTGGTGAAATACAGTTATTTGCAGTCAGGACCTTAATTTTGGTTTTTATGTCCAAAGACACTACCTGAGCTGAGTGCTTATTGCAGGGACTTTCCATGTCATAGTTAAATAAATAAAAGCTCTAGCAAAGCTCTTATTATCCAGGCAGAGAAAACAAAAAGTGGTAGGAGGAGAAACTGGCACAGAAACTTGAAATGATTTATTCAAGATTCTCTGACTAATTAGATTTACAGCAGTGCACAGAAACTAGTATTCTAGTGCGAGCCAGTACATATTATTATCTTCTTTCAGGATACTTTCAGAAAAATTCGAGACATGGAGAACAATGCCAAAATTTTATGTTACCTCTGCAAAAGCTAACTATTCCTCCACTATCACTAAAAATCTATTCACAAAAAATCACAGTTGTAATACAGTTCTTTGTTGTCATTTGCATAACATTTATCCAGTTATCTCTTGCATGAGTTTTACCTTACCAAGAGCAGACAGCTTCTAAGAAAGTATTTTAAATCACAGCGATATAAATTTAAATAAAACAATTTTCTGAGAAGTAATTTACCCATCCTAGTTTACTAGCCATAGAATTCAGTACTTCTGAAGTGCTGTACATAATGAATGCTAACCCCACAGGGCTAAGCAATAATTGCTATTTTTCTGTCTTAAAGATTGCAGCTATTATTTATTTATAGTATAATACACTCAAGTTGTCATTCACCCCATGACTGTGTCACCTTTATTCTACAGTATAAAAGAAAACTGCTCAAGGGATAGATTTCTATATGCAAATTACATGAAACCTATTAAAGCAACAATTGCTAATAATGTTGACGTATTTAGGATGGTGAGGCAACAACATGGGTGACAACAGAACCTCAGCTCACTTTAGTGGGCTCTATCTCAGATTTTACTGTGTCTCAAATCCATGCCGTAAAAAACAATGATACTCTTCATTTAACTGTGCTGGTTAGCTTTCAGCATCTTTCAGTGTCTTTCCACCAGCTTCATTCCTGGCTCTGGCTTAGTTGAAGAACTGGAAAAAAACAGCTCAGACCCATCCTGATCCTGCAGCAGGCTTCCAGGCCACACAGCAGCGGGGCAGGAGCTCTAGTTCCTCTGGGAGATAATAAAATCAACAACTTAAACGCTGGTGTTTTTAAAGCTTTCCCCCCCACACCCCATAAAACACACAGACATGCACATGCACACAACTGCATGAGGTAACTGAGTTTTGTCATGTGTTATGAGTGTTCTCACACTAGGAACTTGTGAAGTGATTGCTTTCATCTTTTTCTGTAAATAGGGTGGGTGTGTCTATCTGTATTTTAGTATTTCCGTACATAATAAAAATAGTTACTTGCTATCCCTAGGATAGATAGAGAAGCTATCAGTGTGCCATTCTGATAAAGAATTTATGTTTGAAAAAAGAAACAAAGCAACAACAATCTCAGATTCCGCACAAGAACTGCATACCAATTCAAAAGAATCCTGAGAGGTTTTAACACCTTTTCTGAAATCCAGGGTTGTATTTAATATGACTTGTTCTGTTTTTCAAATGAAGATAATTGAAAGAAGCAGGCCAATCATAAATTCTTAATGCTAAGAGACATTTAATTCCTATCCAACATAATTTTTACATATTTATATGAATATATGTATTTTACATCTGTTGTTGCTTAGAATTTAAGAATTTAATATTAAAAATATTAACTTTGGCTGTTAAAATTTAACTACATTAATCCTAATGCTACAAGGTTTCCAGATACTGACCTTGTAGTTAGATAATGAGATACCTAAATAATCTTCAAAGCCTAAAACTTCAAGCCTGATTTTCATCAGCACTGAACATTCCTAGCTGGATCCAAGAATATCCAATACCTTGTAAGATTCTGTCTTTATATCTGAGATTTACATACTCAGGCAAATTTTCTTAAGAAAAGTTGATATTAATTTACATTAATGAAATAATCTTGCTTAGGAAATCATTAATTCATCACACAGAGCATAAGACCTTTACTTAGTATTTACTTAGTCATATATCAGGAAACTCACTCATCTACTGAAGTAAGCATGTGATTTGTGTAGGCTAATTTCAAACTAGAGGACAAGTCCCTTTCTCCTCAGGGAAATTCTGGTGGAAGCAGGCTTCTCAATGGAAAATATTCCTCTGGAAAAGATTTGACTAAATCTATTGGAGAAAGAGCAATGAGCAGTGAGATCCATTGCTGAACAAACAGTAGATATCTCCAAATCTGCTCTCCCAAGCTGGATGCAAATTCCCGCATCTGTGCATGGAGAATTTAGCCCTCCCAATTTCATTATCCACCTATGCTGTAGCTTCAGACTGGCTTCAGGTATCCTAGCTGTGCATACCCACTGAAGACTAACTCCCCAGAGGGTTAGTTCTCCTTGTAGTACTTTGCCCAAAGAGCCTCTGAGGAGATCCAAGAAAAGGCCATTCATATTAGGCTTTAATGTCCTCAATTCTGTAAACTCTTCAAAACAGGGTAATGGTAATCTGTGCTTCTTAGCTTCTTCCTTACCACTCCTGCTCTGAAGAGGTGGGACCCTACACGAAGCTCTTGCAGGAAGAAAGAAAGGAAGAGAATTGTCTCAGGACTCAATGACACAGACAAAACAGCACTGTTCAGCCCTTTATTCAAAGATTTACAGATTTTCCTGTTGTATTGCATTTTAACTGTAGATGTATTGTTCTTACAGACACATGCAGATCATCTGCAACACTAAAGTCACAGACCAAATTCCATTATTAAACTACAAATCCAAAGCATTTTAGCCCTCCACAGCCTACAGGACAATGTGACCTTCCAGTATCTGAGAATATGAGAAAAGTTCACTCCTCAGAATTCACATTTTCAATCACAGTGAACAGCTTACACATGATGATTCTCCAGGTACTGACAAATGATAAAAAGACTGATTATTGCTCTTCTTTTTCCTTCTTTTCTTACTGATTTGGTAATCGCAACTGCTCAAATGTCTTTGCATGTTTCATTGTCATCTTTTTTAGTTTTTCCCTATCCTCCTTTTTGGGTAAGACTGGTCTAATTATCTAGTGATGATGATACATGTTCTGAGAATGAAGAGAGAGATCTGAGAGCTAAATAAATCAAGTCTTCTTTAACAGTGACTAGTACTGATGAAGGCTGTGAATCTCATATTTTGCTTCAACAGCCAGCACTGTTTAAGGTGATCCTCTTACAGTTTGAGTGAACCATGTAGTGGTCAGCAGTGCACATAGCCATTTCATTATCAGCATATATTAAGAGTTTTAATTGATCTTGTCCAGATTTTGTCTTTTTATTAGAAAAACCCCACAAACTATTCTGTTCCTTAACTTCTTAGTAATCCTAAAATATTTTATTTGACTCTTCCTAGTAGCTGGGTCTGTGAAAGTTATTTGAAGCATCCTACCTGGATATTAAGGATAGATGTTTTGGGTTTGCACCACTTTGGGCAGGGGGGGAAAAAAAGTAAAATCAAAATTAAAAAAATTAACGTCTTCCCAATTTAGAAGATGAGTGTTAGTCCACTAATATGTATTCAGTGGTCAGTAAATCTGAAATTCAGAAACACATGTGGGAGTGCTTATCTGGTCCAGCCTTGGCAAATGGCCTGGTAACAACTCTTGTTAAAATAGGAATATAAGTGTAAATGGTATGGGTGAATCAAACACAAAGACATCTGAGCAGGCATTTACCTAAACCTAATCCTGTGAAAGAGGAATACAACCACCTGACAGATCAAACAGTAACCTGGGAATTACAAAGATGGAGTCTGAAACAAAGATGGAGTCAGCTTGAAAAGATATATATAAGCAGCATGGAAATTGTAACATGGGGAAGAGACTTTGGACTGGAAACTGCAGCAGTCAGCCCCTGGTTTGACACTGGTGGCAGCCACCCCACAAGCGTTGCAATCTCTGCCTGGGGCTGACAATGCAGCATCCCCGTGGGTGTCAGGAGCAGCCTGCACCCAGCTAGGGCAGCCTGTGAAGGGCACAGCAAGCAGGGAACTAACAGCTGGGGGTGGTGTGCGGGCAGTCGTGGGGTGTTCTCTCACCAGCATGTGCATCACCAGGTGATAGGAAGCAACAGGGGTACACACAGAGCTGGAGCATCCAAATCTCCCATAGGAGGGGTGCACAGTTGGTGAGTCTGCTCTCTCCCCCCAAAAAAGGGGTTGTGTTGGTAACACCCATTGTCTGGAGGCAGGCAGGGAACATGCATTTAATTGTATGCATGTGCATAATTAGAAAGTTTTGAAGTCAGTTATAACTAATCTTAATGTTCAGAAACATGCTTAGAAATCTGTAGGTCTTTATTAACATTTTGCTAGTATCTGGTATCATAGTTTATCTCTTGTGTTACTGATACTGGGCCTAAGTGTAGTTCACTGATTGCCAGTTACTTATATTTTGTTAACATATCAGTAAACTGCTTCAATCCTAATTTGGTTTTAATTATATGAGCAGAGCTGTTTTTCCATGAAACACACATGCACCACCTGAGATGGTAAAATGGGGGTTAAATGATGCATAGGTTTTGTGCTGTCCACTAGCACTGAGGTGAATTTCATTCACTTTCAGAGCTTAATCCTGCAAGTATTATTTACATTGCTGATAACTACTGAAATCTTTCTTTTATGGTTGTGAGGGTACGCATTTAAAATTAGCCACAGCTCCAATTAAGTTGGCTTGTAAAATTTCTGCCCTTTGATCAAGTGAAGAAAGGTCAAAAGAAAAAAAAAAAAACACTGATCAGAGATCTAAAAAAAACAAGCCTATAAGAAAAGGTTGAATAAAACAGGCTACATAAACTACAGAAGAATAATGGAGGAGATTATCATATTTTCAAGTATATAAAGGCAGCTATTAAGTAGACATTGGTTTTGCTGGTGTTGTGGGCAGATAAGACAGTAAGTAAACTACAGGAAGTACCCGATCAGGCATTAGAGAAAACAATCTTCAGGTTTCTTTTCACTTTCAAACAATAAATCACTGGAATTAGTTCCTGCAGAGTTTGTAGTTTCTCTGTCTTTAAATGCCTGCAAGAACAGACCTCTGCTTGGAGCAGGAGGATTATTAGGTATCATTCCAAGGTCCTGTCTTTCTCCATGATTTTATGCTACTATAAAATAACAGGTTGCATCATAAAACACGTACTCTGAATGTGGACCCATAATCAGGCAGAATGAGACTATGACCTGAAGGATGCTTGCCCACAGCATTTCAGTTCCTGAACTGAAGCTCCAATGTTTGCAGTGGCGAAGGTGGAAGAGTGCAAGGTGGTCTCGTATTAAGGATGCCCTGAACAGCTGGCTTTGTTCTCTTTCTGTGGTACAGAGATCTTCTCTAACAACAGGCAAAATGCAAGGCTTGCCAAGTTGTAGTCACTGAGTAAACCATTATGGCTTCTGTCTTCCTTCCTATCCTACTGAGTTTCTTGTTGTTTTGCCTTTCTGTTGGTTACCATCCCCCAAACAGACTCAGTAGAACAGAGTGTCTTTCATTATCTCAGCAGCCCAGGCAGTCTGATGACAATGGTAACACAAGCCTACCTTCCTCAGCAATTTAAACAAAATCACTGCACTGTGAATGGCAACGGCTGAGACAGTAGCAGATGTTTTATTCTGCTGACTCATCTTTGAGGGAGGGACATTTTGGGTGGACAGCTTGGTGCAGTAACTTGTTACTGCTCATCTCCTGAGGTGAGCAAAAATCAGCCAAGCTTATCCATCAAGAATCCTTACACTACTGTATACTCTTTATCTTCTGTGTACCTAATCTGAGGTTCAGTTTTGAGACCAATGGACATTCTGTATAAAGCAACTGGTGACTTTTCTTATGCCCTGTGAAGTGGGGCTAATATCACTTCCTCTCCTGTGATCAGACTGTATACTGTGCTCTAAATAAGGCAGATACAAATAGTATGTTATCATGCTCGCACATTTATATAGAAGCAGATAATGTGAAACTGTTCTTAATATGGCATTTTTAAATATTGAGTGCAAGACATACTCTCTGAGCATAAGGAGAAAATAAATCATTTATGTATTTACTTGCCATGGGGCTTTACAATTAGTATTTTCTTCCTGAGAACAGGGGAGCTGTGGTACTCATGGTTCTTCTATTCTCACTGTAAAAAGTTGTGTTCTTCAGTTGAGAAGATAAAAAGTTATTTGCCTCCTCCTTGCCTCATCTTTCTTTATCTCTAATCTCCACACTGCTTTGGAAATTCCTTATTCTCCTTCCCAGCCTCCAATTATCATCTCAACTTTAGCAGCTGATTTCAGTCTCTGTCTGCACCTGAGTGCAAGCTTTCTCTCTCTCCCTCTGTATTTTTCCTAATGTGTTTCTCTGTCTCTCTCTCCAAAAGTTTCTGATCACCACCTTTACTCTTCCACAGCTTTCTTACCTCAATCTGCTTTGACATTATCCCTGACTTGTCTGGTTTACCACCCAGACACCTTCAGATGGGCCAGCCTCCTTCCTCCACATTGCTTATGTCCAGTAGAAAGTTCCTCTGAGGCTAGAAGAGATGGAGGTACACTGATTTCAATGCAGATGTTCAAAACCAGAACTGGACAGACCAGCCACAAATCCGTACAGCTATAGTTTCAGTGGAAATATTTTTGAGTACAAGGCTTAAGCACATGCACGCTAGGCACAATCTTTGAGGAACTTTATAGTTAAAAGTTATATTAGACTAATAATCATGTCTAAACTGTAACCTGTCAGGGTAGATTTTTATAAGGTAACAACATGGTCATCTCTGATTTAACAATACTTCTCTAGTGCAGAACATTTGATACTTAAAATATTTCAAAGAAAAGGGCAGGATTTGCACTTTAAATGAGCAGTACATATGTGGTGGGTTGACCCTGGCTGGATCCAGGTGCCCACCAAAGCTACCCTATCACTCCCCCTCCTCAGCTGGAAAGGGGAGAGAAAATATAACAAAAGGCTCTTGGGTTGAGCTAAGGACAGGGAGAGATGACTCACCAACTGCCATCACGGGAAAATCAGATTCGACTTAGGGAAAAAAAAATAATTTAATTATCAGTCAAATCAGATCAAAATAATGAGAAATAAACCCAAATCTTAAAAACATCTTTCTTCCACCCCTCCCTTCTTCCCAGGTTTAATTTTACTCAAGATTTTCTCTACCTCCTCCTCCTGCATGGTGCAGAAGGATGGGGAATGGCACTTGCGATCAGTTCACCCATTGTTTCTGCTGATCCTTCCTCCTCACAGGGGAGGACTCCTCACACTCTTCCCCTGCTCCAGAACGGAGTCCTCTCTCCATGGGTCCACAGGACCTGTCAAGCTTGCTCCAGCATGGACTTCCCATGGGGTCACAGCCTCCTTTAGGCATCCACCTGCTCTGGCATGGGGTCCTCCACAGGCTGCAGGTGGATATCTACTCCACCATTAACCCCCATGGGCTGCAGGGGCACAGCCTGCCTCACCATGGTCTTCGCCACGAGCTGCAGGGGAATCTCTGCTTCTGCACCTGGACCACCTCCTCCCCTTCCTTCTGCACTGACTTTGGTGTCTGCAGAGTTGTTTTTCTCACATATTCTCACTCCTCTCTCTGTCTGAAGTTTGTTGAACAGGTTTTTTTCCCCCTTCTTAACTATACTATCGCAGAGGCACTACCACCATCACTGATGGGCTGGGCCTTGGCGAGTGGTGGGTCTGTCTTGGAGTCAGCTGGCATTGGTTCTATCAGACATAGAGAAAGTTTCTAGCAGTTTCTCACAGAAACCACCTCTGTAGCCCCCCTGCTGCTACAACCTTGCCACACAAACCAAATACATTCCAACCCTCGCCTCTGTGAATCACTATCATTATCATGAAAACCCATATTTATCACACTATCTTCATAATCTTCACAAACTTCACTCACATCAACAAAGAAGAATTCCCCACACCAAAATCAAAATAACATAATCACAACACCAAATGAAAGTAGATAATTTACACACAATTCATCGCTCATCACCACAGTTACAACAACTGAAATTCCCCATGATCATTCCGCTCTCTAACATTGTTCAGTCCATGTTTTGTTTGCTACCTCTCCCAGTTACTATCCTTATCTTGAATTCCTCATCACCCACGTTGGGTGCCAAAAAGGACTGTGGTGGATTGACCTTGGCTGAACACCAGGTGCCCACCTCAGCAGGATGGGGCTGGGAGAAAATAAGATGGAAAAAACCTTGTGGGTCAAGATAAAGGCAGTTTAATAAAGTAAAAACAAAGGCTGCACAAGGAAGCAAAGGAAAACAAAATATTTATTCTCTACTTCCCATCTACAGGAGTCATCCAGCCACTTCCCGGGAACCAGAGCTTCAATATGTGTAGCGGTTGCTCTGCTAGACAAATCACATAACAAATGACCACTCCCTCTTCCTCCTTTCTCTTAACTTTTATTGGTGAGCAGACATCATATGGTATGGAGTATCCCTTTGGTCGCTTTGGGTCAGCTGTCCTGGCTGTGTCCCCATCCAAGATCTTGCCCACCCCCAGCCTACTGGGTGAGGGGGGAATGTTGGAGAGACAGCCTTGATGCTGTGTGAGCACTGCTCTGCAGTAACCAAAACACTGGTGTGTTATCAACACCTTTCTAGCTACCAGCACAAAGCACTGCACTGTGAGGGCTGCTATGGCGAAAATTAACTCCATCTTAGTCAGAACCAATACCACATAAAATTACAAGAAAGTATTTCTTATAATGCTGCTGCCCTGTCATGGCTATTTTCTATAAGGTTGAAACATTTTGATGAATATTTACCCCAAATTCATCAAAATCTGTATCAAGGAAGGAAAATTGCATACAAATACTTACAAGTTGGTGGACTGAAATAAAGTTTTTAAAATAAATATTGAATAACTCTAACAATACTTGTCTAGCCTACATGAAGCAACATTTTCCATGGGACTATTTGTGTCCCTGATATGGGACTATTCATCTAAGTAGGGGTATCAAGATCAGGTAGTAGCAGTGCTCCAGAACTCTCATACTCCAAAATCAAGACAGGCAAAGGCAACTTCAGATTTTTCATGATATTACAAAGGGCTTAACTCATTTCAAGAGGTCCATGCAATATCTACTCATCCACTGATGCTATGTCTGCTACTCACATTATCCTTCTGAGATCAGTAGTACTGGTGGCCATCAGTGGCTAATAATTCATTTTTCCCATCTCACTAAACATAGCTTGTATTTTATAGCTGTTCTCTGTCACCTGCAATAAATTATTTCCTATCTCTTCTACTGACTTAGGATTGTTGGATGTGTTCAGGTCTAATTTTATTAAAACGAATCTCATGCTGGCATGTAGGGGGGAAGCAGTCTAATGATATTAGCTAAAGAACTTACATCTGGTTCTTTTTGCTAATGCTGTCTGGCATCTGTGAAGGCAAAACCAGCTGATATCCATGATGTTAATCTTATTAACTTTTTTCAAAAGATCCCTGAGGAGGAAATGTACATTGCATAGTTATTGCCTTTCTTTGTATACAATAGCAACAATCATTTTGATCCCTGGTTGATTAGATAACAAATCTAATTTTCAACACTGCTTTTCACTGCATGAGAAATTTTTAACATTTACACTCTTATACTGAGAAACAATTTATTGAGAAGATTACAGACAGTACGTAAGGCCCACAAACTTAGGTTCACAAAGGATTTCTTTGGTGGGGGCAGGGAGGGAAGAGAAGGTGAAAAACTGTCTGCCATCCATTAGCACCAACATGCAAACTATAGATGATGAGGGCTTCCACTGAAGTCTGGCTTAATGACAAAACCAACTAAGCTCCACAAACAATTCAATTTACAGCATTATCAGGTCTCTAAACCCCAATCTCTATAACTTCTGTCAGGTGTGCCTGAAGATAGCCTTAAGTCTGGTATGCCATGTGATGCAAATCAATTATCTCCCTACTGCTTGTAGGGGTAGTGCTTAAGCATACACCCACCACCTTCCTATGACTCAGTCTCCCCTTCTTAGTACCTAGTTGGATGGTTCCAAATTCAACTCACAAGCTATGTGGACAGAGAGTTTAAGCTTATTCATAAGCTAATTTAAGAGCCAGATGTAGCCTAAGTGCTATAATTCTGCAGGCATTTGGTAGTTCAGAGGAGGTTGCTACCTTTTGGTTAACTCTGTCCTGTCCAGCATTGCAAGCAAGGAGTTCTGCATATTGTTTCCAGACTGCCTGATCTGGGAGGCTTTGACAGAATGCATATAATCAAGCAAACTGTACTCAAAATATATCTAGTGAATACAATGATGGTCTTTCCACTTCTTTTCCACTCAACAGGTCAGTGCTTAAAGTGCTCTGAACGTCATTTCTATTACAAATGTTTCCTGCTATAGCTGAAAAAAATGAGCAAAGGAGTCTTTACCTAAAACACAATCTCCAGAAAGTTTTGACCTGTAGGATTTTGATCTGTGGGCAGTGAATGTTTAACTAGCCTGTTTCTACCTGTTTGCAGTCTGATCTTTCTTGCTCTGAAACTTCTTCAGTTCTCTTTGCAGTTAAAATTCCTTCTACCTAGTCAGAATTGTCAACAGCTATGGAAAAGAAAAAGGCTGACAGATTCCCCACATTACTAGTGACTGATTTTTTGACACAATTGCCACAGCTCTTAGGCAATTTAGTTTCATATTTCTCACAATACAATACTGTGAAAAAATCTATCAGTAGGAGTCAATTTTCAGAGTTTGGTTTCAGTCAGGATATTTTGAGAGGAACCTATTTTGCTGCTTGGTTCCGAACATCTTTAGTGTTAGCATGTCATCTGTAAAATGGGAGGAATTTGGTTGTCTTAGGCTAGTGCTAGTTTCTTGGTGAGATA